>NW_008353937.1:3520287-3522524 GCF_000622305.1 Nannospalax galili
ATCTTCAAGTTCTCTCTGATCTTCCTTTGGTAAGATTAAAAAGTTGAAACATGCTCATTCAGGCTTTGAGAAGATCAAAGCCCCCTGTGCTGCTCATGGGCCTGATGGAAGGGCTCTGGCAAGCAATTCCATGCCTTTGCCAAGCGTCCAGTCACCACTCACCTTTGTGTTTTATAAACACTATGGCTTCTCTCTTCTTTGAATTGGGCAAATGGAGAAATAGCAATTGAGCTTTTAAAAAGAAATCTTTGACTAATTTGTAGGTTTTCCCTCTCCTCCTTTTTCTTTTGTTTATTTATTGATGAGATGGGGCGTATTTTTCAGTCTAGTGGAGTTGTTTTAGATTTGCTAAGAGGATTCAGTGATGTGATAGTTAAGCAGGTCCCTCCGTCCTTGTAATTCCCAGTAGTTGACGTTCACGTGGAGAGGCTTGATCAGATTCAGGTTTGATGCTTTTGGCAAGACTTCACAGGTGGCCTGTTCTTCCATCAGGAGGCACCTGGGATATCTGGTGGAGTCTCTTTCTGTGTTTGCACCCTTTGAAGTCCAAAGCTCCATCAATTAACACATCAAAGACTGCAAATTGCTGCTGTGGTAGTTCTGTCCATTGATTGATTCTTCTCTATTAGCTGGACTGCTTCTCTACAGAGGAAAGCTGTCTCCTTTGCAGTTGCCTCCCCAGTTCGTCCAATACACAGTGCGGAAGACTGCATGCAGTGGCTGTGTTCCCCGTGGACTGCTTCCACACCATGACATGGTTCCCTAATGTCTTGCAGAGATGAGCCAGTAGACACACATTTGCACATTTTAAGGTGTTTGAACTCATGGATTTACATAGATTTTATGTTTTAATACAATTTTCAGATGCTCAGATTGCTTTCTGTTTTTCTCATAAGAGCCTGTGCAAGTTGACTCTGAGTCCTTTGACACAAGCCTAGCAGCCTTTGGTAACCCCCTTGCTCTCTGTGGTGTAAAGGCTATCTAGGGTTGCTAAGTATGCGCTTTAGCTGGATCTCTGGCCATTTGTTGAGAGTTCTGGCTCCTCTTGGTGGAAGCTGCAATCAATCACTGAAATCAAATGACTTTTGACTGAGCACCATCGAGTGGCGTATTAGTTCCTTCTCTCATCCCTGTGGCAGAGTAACCAACAGAAAAAAACTTAAGGGAGGGAGGAATTTTCTGGCTCACAGTTCAGGGGACATGGTCCGTCATGGTGGGTAAGGCAGGGCCGTGGGTGCCATGTACAGTTGAAACAGCAGGAAGAGGAAGCAGCTGTGTCAAGCAGCCAGGGAACGGAAGTCAGGCTGGATCAAGCCCAGGCTATAACCCAGTGACTCTCTCACCAGCATCCCACCTCCACGAGCGAGGCTCCATTTCCTAAATGTTTCATAACCTGACAAAAGAGCATCATCATCTATGGACCAAGTGCTCTGATAAATCCTGTGGGGTCACGTCACACTCAAGCACAGCAGAGTGCACAGTCTTACAAAGAGCTACTTAGGCTTCAGAATTAGAAAGGACGTCACAATCCACTTTATTCTCCACAGGCTTTAACAATATTTTATTAATTTTGGAGAATTTCATACATGCATACAATGCATTTTGATCATATTCACCCCATTCCTCCCCATAGCTCCTCCAAGATCCACTCCCTTCTCCTCCGAACTTCATGCTCTCTCTTTTATTTATAATCTACTGAGTTCAATTTGTGCTGTCCTTACATTTATGGGTGTGGGGCCATCCACTGGAGCATGGTTGACCTACCAAGGGCCACAGCCTGGTAAAGAAAACTGACTCTCCCTCCCCTGGAAGCCATCAACTGTCAATAGCTCTTCAGCTAAGGGTTGGGGCTGGTGTTTCTCCCTCCCTCCATGTAGAATGCTGACTGACTTGATCTGGTGCAGGTCTTGTGCAGATGACCACAGCTGCTGTGAGCTCCTGAGGGCAACTGTCCTGTGACATCTTGTTTTGCCCTGGTCTCCCTTGACCTCTGACTCCTAAAACCTTTGTGCCCCCTTCTTCTGTGATGGCCCCTGAGTCTTGTGGGGAGGGGTGTAATTTCAATGTCTTATTTGTGGCTGAGCTCTCCATAGTCACTCGTACTCTATGCACTTTGACAGATTGTGAGCTAAACGCTGTCCACTTCACAGAGAAACTTCTGGTATCCACATTTCATGTTTCTTAAAAGTGGACGAAATAGCTCTGGGAATGCTTTTTATGGGACAGACTCCAGGCGA
>NW_008353937.1:3523043-3531012 GCF_000622305.1 Nannospalax galili
TGCATCCTCCAAAACCCCCTTATAAAAACCCCAGCCCACAGCCCATGGGCTGACAATTTCCTTACCACAAACGGAATTGTCCCGTGTGAATTTCCCCTGCCAATAAACTCTATCTCGCCAGAGTTTTATCTGTGTCCTGGTGCTTTCTCCCGATTGACACAATTCATCTATCACCTAACCTGTCTTCTCTGCGTATGGACATTTTGATCACCTACTGAGTGAGACAAGTCTGAGGGGTACATAATAAGAAATCGTCTATGGCTAATTGAAGCTATCCATGGTCCATTAATTGTTTTTATTAGCTGCACTACTTCTGTATAGAGGAATAATTGCTCACTTAGGATTGGATCCCAGTGATCCACATACAGGAAGCAGTGTAGAAATGCTTGTGTCTCTAAAGTTCATCTCTCACTCTCTACTCAGCGGCAGAGTGAAGTAATGGAGGCTCTGTCATGCAAAGTCTATGGTAGTGTCTACAGAAAAAGCTCATGAAGCCCTGTTCTGACCCATCAAATGTCCTCCCATTACCTGGTTTTATGAGTTTCAGCATTTTGGTCCGAGAGCCCTTCTCTGCTTCAGGCAGGCCCCACTGTCCTCTCTTCTTCTCTGGTACCTTTCCTTAGATCTCTGTCGTTTCTTTCCTCTTCTCTCACTGTTCCAATTAAGTGCTTGAAACAGTGCTGCATTTCATCTGGCAGTTCTGGGGCATAGGCAATAAACGTTTAGGTACCTTATCACAATGCAGGGACCTTGGCCTTTGTGTGGAATCCTTTCTTCCTCTTGGGAATATAATATCTGCCATGTTCTCCTGGGCTCTGCTGCAACAAGATACAGGGCATGTTGAGCTGAGGAAATGGGTGAGACTAATTCCACTTTGCAAGGCTTCCTCAAGTGTGACAGGGTATGTCGAGGCACCAAGGCAAGACAGTTTTCCATGGGAAAGCACCAGTCTGGGAGCCAAGGTTCAGGGCACAGATACATCTGTTATCAAAACCTGAGAGTTACACATTAGTGCATTCAGTTCTGACCTTGGCATCTTCCTGCCTGCCCTGAAAAGAGCCAGCATCTCTCCAAGGAGTTGTAACCTGGGAACTGCTGGGCACACCAGAGTTATGCAGGGGTGCCAGGTCCCAGGAGCCATGTGGGAGTGAGGATAGGTCAAGAGTAAATGCAGGGGATTGGTCTTAGAAATAAGCACTACAAACAGAGCTTGGGGCACATGTCTTGATCCCAGAACTTAGAAAATGGAGGCAGATAGATCATGAGTTCAGTTATCCTTGCCACATAGTGAGTTTGAGACAAACCTGGGCCAAATGAGACCCTGTTTTGTTTTGTTTTGTTTTTTGTTAAAGCCTCACCACAGCATAGTTGAAGGAGCATTCTTATTTTGCTTGCTAATTTGTTTGTTTGCTTCTTAGGGCCCTTCGGGACTGCCAGGAGACAAAGGACCCCAGGTACAGTATGCTTTAAGTAGAGTCCTGGGAAGACTTCTGCTCTAGTCAAAGCAGTTTTAAATAAGAGATACCAAAAAGTAAAATAGTTTCTGAAAATTTCTTAGATAGTTCAAAGTCTAAACGTGAGCACTGACCTGTGAGACAGGTCAGACAAACACAAATATAACAGGAAGGGGATGGCAAGTCATCTCATCCAATAGGTCTCCTTTATAGCTGGGCACAAGGAGACTGGCTGAACTTTCTAGCCTCTCTCCCCTACAGAAGGAGAACCATCAATTCATCAATTTAATCAAATGACCAGGAGAGCTGATTTGGAATTCTGGCTTTACCCACTGCCAGTCACATGGATAAGAACACATGAGGGAATCACTCGATTTACAACCTAATGTTGTAGTTTGCTTTCTATTGCTGTAATAGACACCATTTCCAGAAGCAACTTGGGGAGGAAAAGATTAATTTCAAATTCAAACTCCCAGATCACAGTCCATCACTGAGGGAAGGCAGGCAGGAACTAAGGCAGGAACTCGAAGGCAGGAACCCAAACAGAGATCGTGGAGGAGCGCTGCTCGGCTTGACTCCTCTGACTTGTGCCCCTAATTTTCTTATACAGCCCAGCTCCACCTGCTCAGGGATGACATTGTCCACAGTGGGCCGGGGCCATCCCACATCAATTAACAATCAAGAAAATGCTGCTACAGACATACCCTGATGTTAGTCTGATAGAAGAAATTTCTGGATTGAGATTTCCTCTTCCTGGGCATGTCTGTCTCTGTTTGTGTCAAGTTGGCAAAACTATGACAAATGGTGGTGGAGCCAACAGAAGCCGTTGTGGGGATTTGTTGCGTTCATTCTATGCTAGCAGCAGAAGAGCTCCCAGGATGCATCTGTTCTCAAGAGCCGCATTTTCATTCGTCCACCGTACGTTTGCTAAGGGGTCTTCCGCTTTTAAGTCATCTCATGAGAAGAGCCACATGTTAGTGGCTAGAATGACCCTGTACCTTTCGATGTGCACACGGATTTTGAATTACGTTCATTCGCATGATTTCTGATCAGGGAAGACAGAATTTTGTGGCTGTTTGGGGTGAAGAGGCTGAGGCTCAGAGCAACGGATCGAAAGCAAGTTATGCCAAGTAGCGGTGAGGAAGATGGGATTGTAGATGAAGGGCAGGGACGGGGGGAGGTCTGCTAAGACCCAAGAAGAGGCAGGGTCAGAACCCGAGGAGCACTTAGCATCAGTTCAGTCAGCACCCTGGAGAACTGATGTCTACTTGTAAACTTAAGGAAAAGTCTAATAGGAAGTAAGATCTATACCAAAAGATACATGCGTTGTGTTGCCAGAAATCTTCAACATACTGGAAGTGATTTTCTTATAAAAAGCAATGAATATCATACATGACCTGTGCATTTTTCTGGGCCTTGTGCAAGGAAATTTATCTAAACAATTAGCAGCTTGTGGGGTTGGATGTCATCAAGACACATAGGAGGATAGCCCAGGTCAGTGCTCAGGCCTGGTTCATCACGGGAGCTGTGCCTTCCACCCCAGCTAGGGGCCTGTGCATGGGGCTGGGAGGTCAGGCTCTTAGTGAAGGCTTTCCTGAGCTCCCCTCTGCACGCAGAGCACATCCGTCTCCACAGAGCATGTCAACTCCATGAGCTCTGAGTAGGGTTCTTTTGACTCGTGCATTCTTCACTTAATTTTTTGCTGCTGTGATAAAATACTGACAAGAGCAACTTAAGGAAGGACAGGTTTACTTCAGTTCACAGATCAAGGTACAGTCCATCAGAGCAGGGAAGGCAGCTGGAGAGAAGCAGCTGGTCACACCGTGTCCACGGTCAGGAACAGACACGAGTGCTGGTGTCCCGCAGACCTGTTCCATTTTCTACAGTCCAGGTTCCCCTGCCATGCTTAAGATGGATTCTTTCAGATATCAGTCAACATAATCAACATAAGCCCCCACAGACATGCCTGGATGATTCTAGAGCCTGACAGTTAGTGACAACTAGTACTAACCATCACGGTCACGTTAAATTCCTCATTGTAACTGCATCTGTGTAATCGTAGACAACTATGGCCAGATAATGCAGGTCCTGCTTTCTCACGGATGAGCATGTCTTCTTTTCTTTTTTATCAGGGATCTCGAGGCTTACCTGGATTTCCGGGCCCCCAGGGACCAGCTGGTCAGGATGTAAGTGAAGAAAAATAATCCATGGACTTAGTAAGTGTTCATCAGCAGCAGCATCCCGGCTCCCTTAAGGATTTCTACACCTCAGGGTGTTTATTTACATATTTCTCCTTTTCTGTGGATCGTGGGTTATAGTTTATCTTATCAGATTTCTGTCGTGTTTGTGTAGTGCTTCCAGAGCCTTTAAACCTTCTGGCTCTCCAACATACTGTCTCCTTTTTGGTCATTCTGTTTGATCAAATCGAATCTAACGGCTCCCCTGGACTTCGTCCTGGCCCTGTCCTGAATGTCTTTCTCCTCAAGGCGACTAGAGAGGCACAGCTGAGCCTCTTGGTCCGTCCTTCTGTGATGCTTTAGTCATCTTTAGTATTCCCTTTCTGACTTTTGCTTAGTCAGCTCTGAGTTCCATGGGGCTTTAGCATCGGTAAGTCCCTGATGCTCACCAGCAAAGGAGGTACAAAGGGTACTTAATCCCCACTCACCGAATGAATAACTGGCAACCACGGGTTCTTGTACAACAAAGATGCCTGGCACCTAAAAGCAGCAGTACTAACTGGTTACACACACACGCACGCACACACACACACCATTCTGCGTTGCTCTAATTCCTCCTCCACCTGGGGTGGGTGGAGTGGATCAGAATGGCAAAGATACCGCAGTGATTCTTTTCTTTGGTTTCTTTCTTAGGGCGCCCCAGGAAATCCAGGAGAAAGAGGGCCTCCTGGAAAACCAGTATGTAACCTGTCAGGTCTGGATGAATGCTGACTGTCAGTCAGGGTACCAGCGAGAAATAAAGTGAAATTCAGATGGTTCAAGAGGTTTTAAAAAGGGGATAAACTGTGGGCAGGGGAGAGCAATGCAGTGTTTGGTGAGACCCGGGGATACACCCTCGAGGGGAGCTGTTTCTACCAGAACACTTGTTTTCAGACCCAGACAAGAGCTGTGGATTCAAAGCCATTGCCAGAAAGCCTGGCCTGAGGCAGACTCTTTACCTTACAGTTTCCTAAGATGCCTCCCTTTGGATTAGTGCAGCCATAGGCTGGCAGTTAGGTTGGTCCTGGTGCATCCTGTGGACACATGGAATCATGCAACAGGACAGAGAATGACGAAACTTGGAACTAGGGTAGAAATTGGACAATAGTCCCAGCCATCAAAAATCCACCTTGCTCATTTCCTACTCTTTGGCTGGGTTGCCAGATGGATCTGTTTAGAGTTCCAGAAACAGTTCTTGTCTCAAATGAGAAGCTGTCAGAGCTTGAAAAGATGTTGGCAGCCCTGATGGCTGGGTCCTTATCAGTGTGGGCACAGGCCAGCTGGATGGCCTACAGGTGTCGCTGGGGTGGCTCATCTCATTTCCAGGCTGTTCTCTGACTGCCAATGCCAGAGAGGCACCAAAGGTTTAGCCAGGTGACCAAGTCATGTGTGCCCCTCCAGGGAAGGGAATAACCAGGTGAGCAGGTCATGTGTGCCCCTCCAGGAAGGGGACTAGCTGGGTGACCAGGTCATGTGTGCCCCTCCAGGGAAGGGACTAGCCAGGTAACCAGGTCATATGTCCTCCAGGGAAGGGACTACATGGTCTAGCAGACCTGGGGTTTGGGTGAAGCAGCTATGCAGATAACAGACGAGTCAGACCATTAGAAGATGCTAACTAGGGCCAAAAGACAGTGACCATCAGACAGGCGTCTCGGGCCTCCAGAGTGAGTCCAGAGTCTGCTGTGAACTAAGCTGTTCACCGGGACAGAAGTTACACCTCAGGATGGGTCTGAAGGATTGCTTGTCCCCCTTGTGAGCCTGGCCTGGTTTCAGTCAAGTACCCAGTATACAGAGGCCCTTGTGGACTCAGAAAACCCTCTCTCTCTTGTCTGAGCTGGTGGACCCAACAGGGAGCAGAAGAATGTTCTCATTGTCCCTCTGAGAATTGTGAAGCTTAGACTTTCCAGGTAAATGAGTACAAGTCATATTGGAGACTGGAGGCTAGTTTTCCTCTTGTCCTCCATGGAGTGGCTTATAACTGCCAAAGAAGCTGTTTAAAAACGATCGTCATTCAAGGCCAGGCCAACAGGAACCAGGTGAAGAGTAGACTCAGGCCAGAGTCAAGGAAAGCTTGACTGACGCCTTCCGCACGCTAGATCTTGACACCACCCTGCAAAGACATTTAAGCTAGCAAAGGGAGGCCAGCAGACTGTGGGGAGTTTGAGTCTCACAGTTGATTACCACAGAACAGAGAGCTCCATCTCAGCTGCGCCTTGGCTAGTGTCCCAGTGGGCTGTCTCAACTTTGGACAAGGCCTGCCCTCTGCATCCCCGTGTCAGTCATGGGCAGTGTGGCTTCCCCAGGATTTCCAGCTAATGTTCTCAGCAGCTGTGGCTGGTGTGCCAAGAGGGGGGCAGTTCCGGGTGGGCATCGACTGTGACTTCTCTACCCTAACATCTCCCAACGTGTGCTACCATGACGCTGGGCCTAATCTATAGCATGCGAACTCTTCCTGGGAGGCAGCCATGGTGGCATGATGAGCATCTCCTGTCCCCTGTCCTCATGACCCCTTCAGACCTCTTATGAGGTCTACAAGAAGTGGGCTGAGCAAAGCCCTGGTGACGTCATCACAAGGCCACCCCGTGAACTTTACTCAGCCTTTGCTCTCTCTCCCTCTGTGATGTAATGCAGGTATGCTAAGAGAGCTCACTCTAGATATATTTAAATATTTTGATATTCAAAGAGTTCAAAAATCAGGGTAAGATGTCACAGACAGTATGGTCCCAGCTGCCTAAGAAATCCCCATGGAAGCAATATGAACTCCCAAACTATTATGACCTCAGAAAATACACAAGACTTCAAAATATACAAAACCTTTCCCCATTTAAATTAAAGGTTAATAAACTGCTGTTAGAAAGGTCAGTCTTTCTCCAGAGGATCTCACTTGGATGTCTGGGTGGGGGTCTCAGACCTGTCTTTAGCAAGGGCATACTAAGTGTAATTCTCATGCTATACCGGTGAATCCACTGCCTCCAAATCTGGGGTACTCTAGCCTCAGTCTCACTCTACCCCTCTGCACTTTCCCAGAAAGTTGATAAAGTTTCTGAGCATATCAGCTCAGAAAATAGCATCGATGCCTCCAGCCACTACCTCAGTTATCTCATGCAAACATGTGCCAGCATGGTCAGGTTGCTTGTCAGTTGCACATGACAGAAAGCCTGTAGGTTTGGGAAAAGGGAAAGAACTTTCAGGAAAGTGGAAGTTGCTAGAAAAATTGTCTTGACTGCTGTCTCCTCGAGAGTCACTGCTGCAAATGTAGTGTTCCAAGCCCCCGATGCTGGAGGGTGGGATCCATGGCCTCCTCTGGGGAGAGGGCTTCCGTGCCTCTTCTCACAGCACAGTTTGAAGCTTGCAGTGGAGCTGCCACCCCTAATTTATGCTAAGGATCCTTCTTCTTGGTAACAATTGACTTGTTTCCATTTTTCATCCCATGTTCCTTGCACCCAATGTGAACTGAGCTCTCACCCTGCCCAGGGCTTAAGGATGGTCATAGTCATCACAGGACATGTTTCAACCGAACGAATTTGTAAATTCAGTGACTTTCAGCAACTTACCCACATACCCCCAAACACGTTGTAGTGCCTCCTGATATCTGTAATCCCATTTCTAGTACTAAAGGCTTTTAGCCCAAAATAGCAGATGAGATTTAAAATACTGCTTCACCTATGAGAACTGAGGACATTGGTTTAAGTTCATACTAGGCAATGAATTATTGACAGCAGTCGCTGTTGTCCATCTCGGAAATTCCTGGCATCTGAATTGCAGGCCAACTTCCCTCCCGTGCTATCCGTGTGACAGACTAGGTCTTGATGAGGGTGGGGAGGGGCAAGCACAGGAGAACACCCAGGCCTGCATAAGGAGACCAGATGGCAAGGCCGAACTTCAGATTTGGCTGAGAGGCCACTGCTTTGCAGTCCCCTTTGGTGACTCCCAGGCCTCGGCCATGGATAGAGCTGTTTGCAGCCCATACATATGCAAATTGTGAGTTGCAGCCTGCAGGATGGAGCCATTCACCCTGAGGATGCATGGAAGATAATATGTTCTGCATACATGTCTGAATTTATTTCTTCTCAACAGGGCCCGTCTTCACTGCTGTCTCCAGAGGACATAAATCTCTTAGTTAAGGTAAAAGCACATTGAAAATGGTGATGGGGATTACAGACCTAAAAACCTTTTTTCTCTGGAAAAAAATACAATAAGAGAAACAACAAATATGGATGAACAAGTGTCTCTACAGTAGGATGAGTTCTTTGGGTATATGCCAAGGAGTGGTATAACTGGGTCAAATGGTAGATTCAT
>NW_008353937.1:3531070-3549848 GCF_000622305.1 Nannospalax galili
GACAGGGTCTCCCTGTAGCCCCAGCTGGCCTGGAACTTACTAGGTAGACCAGGCGGGCCTTGACCCCACAGAGACCCGCCTGCCTCTGCCTTCGGCCTCCCGGGATTAAAGGTGTGCACCTCCATACCCAGCTCATTTTTAGTTTTTTAAGCGTTCTCCACACTGCTTTCCATAGGGGTTGAACAAGTTTGCAGCCCCACCAGCAGTGGATGAGCATTCCCCTTTCCCCACATCCTCTCCAACATTTGGTATCATTTGTTCTCTTGATCTTAGCCAGTCTGACTGGGGTAAGGTGAAATTTAAAAGTGATTTTAATTTGCATTTCCCTAATTACTAATGATGTTGAACACATTTTAAGATGCTGCTTATTAACAATGGTCACAGTGACATCTGCCCAGTGGCTGCCCAATTTACACAATCCAATATGGCAGCCATTGGCCATATGCAGCTATATAAATTTAAGTTCAACTAAAAATTTAGGTCCTTGTTTGGACTACTGCCTTACAAGTACTTAATGTTCCCATGCATCTGAGAGCTGTGTGATGGGGAAGTGCAGGGATGGAACAGAAGGTTCTCAGGGCAATGTTAAATGCTTGCTGCACATCTTTTATTCAATTTTCAACTCCATGAGGTAGGTATGATTCATGATATTGTTTTCTACATCAGGAACCTGGGACACTCAGAGAGTCAATGGGTAGAATAGACTGTTTCTGGAAATCAAAGCTAGTTTTCCATGGTCAAAAGTTAGACATAGCTACTATATAAAACTGTCTCCTGTTCTGGAAAGGGCTGGAGGCAGAATCAAAGCTGGTTTCTGGATCTTGCTCATTTAAGGACCAAAGATACTGCCAAGCATTTCAGAACATCCATCTCTCATCTCAACAGTTGGAATACTACCTGAGTAGGTTCTTCTAGAAGCCCCCATAAATGGAATTCTGAAGTTAGACATGTGCCTTGGGAAGCTGACTTCAGGGTATCTTCATGAATTAACCCCCTTGTATAAACCTTTATCCAGTGCATGTGTGCATGCGCACATGTGTGCACATGCGTGCACACACACACACATGTTTTGGGG
The DNA here is from genome assembly GCF_000622305.1 of Nannospalax galili. Classification (NCBI taxonomy): domain Eukaryota; kingdom Metazoa; phylum Chordata; class Mammalia; order Rodentia; family Spalacidae; genus Nannospalax; species Nannospalax galili. Next base: position 3,532,146 of record NW_008353937.1, read on the forward strand.
CACTGTTGTATTACTGACTTCATCTTACAGGAGAGGATGCTGAGGCATGATTAAATCTATGAATAGTTCAAGATATCAGATATGGGTTGTAAGATAATAAACCCAAGGGGCCATCGAACGGCTACACTTTAGTGTGCTTCCCACTCTGCCTGACTTTGCATCGGGTGTTTTCCATTAGCTCTAATTGTAGAACCTTGAGGTCCTCAGTTAATTGATGAGATTGAGGGTCAGAAATGTGAAGCCATATACTAGGTGGGCAGAAGCTACAGTGGGGCCTCATCAAACCCGTCTGGTTAGAAAAGGAAGACTGCCCAGTCTCTAGGAATCCAGAGAAGGCACTAAACACCCTCAGGAAGGGGTGCAGGATCAAGAAAGACTGGGGTTCCAGGTGTCGAGGGCCAAGGGAACATCAGGAAGATTGTAATGAGGGTTGTCTCACCTTGTGCTTACTGATCTCCCAGACTGGATTAGTGTGTTGAGTCCAATCTCATCAGTACAGTTGGGACTTCAGATAGCTTTGATCCTCAGGGAGCAGTCTTGCATGGCCCCAAACTAGGAAAGTCCCAGGCTGAGAGCTTTTCTGGGAATTGAAAAGAAATAACAAAGTAGTAAGGATTTCATATGGCCATGTCCAGAAAAATCTTCCCATGATCAGGAAAGTCATCCACCTATCCATTTACATAACATTCATCCATCACCCAAGCTATACATCTACAGTAATCTATCCATACATCTACCCATTCACCTATGCATCTTCATAGCATCCACCCATTCACCTATCCAGCCAGCCAGCCAGGCATCCATCCATCCATCCAAACATAAACAAATGTACATCCAAACATACAACCATCTACCTACCCATCCAGCCATCCAGCCATCCAGCCATCCACCTATGCATCCATCCATCCACCTATTCAGTCAGCCATCCAGCCATCTACCTATGCATCCACCCATTCACCTATCCAGCCAGCCAGCCAGCCAGGCATCCATCCATCCATCCAAACATAAACAAATGTACATACAAACATACAACCATCTACCTACCCATCCATCCATCCATCCAGCCATCTACCCATCCATCCATCCATCCATCCATCCATCCATCCATCCAGCCATCCAGCCATCTACCCATCCATCCATCCATCCATCCATCCAGCCAGCCATCCAGCCATCCAGCCATCTACCTATGCATCCATCCATCCACCTATTCAGTCAGCCATCCAGCCATCTACCTATGCATCCACCCATTCACCTATCCAGCCAGCCAGCCAGCCAGGCATCCATCCATCCATCCAAACATAAACAAATGTACATCCAAACATACAACCATCTACCTACCCATCCAGCCATCCAGCCATCCAGCCATCCACCTATGCATCCATCCATCCACCTATTCAGTCAGCCATCCAGCCATCTACCCATCCATCCATCCATCCACCTATTCAGTCAGCCATCCAGCCATCTACCTATGCATCCATCCATCCACCTTTTCAGTCAGCCATCCAGCCATCTACCTATGCATCCATCCATCCACCTATTCAGTCAGCCATCCAGCCATCTACCCATCCAGCCAGCCAGCCATCCTTTGCTGCAGTGTACCATGGATGCCTCTCATGCATTTAATTTAAAGTATTGTAATATAAGTGCTAAATCTTCTCTGCTTTTCTACTTTTGAAAGAAGAAATAAAGAAGAAATAAATCAGGAACCATAAATGATTTCCTTCATTTAATCTCATTTACTCTTGCTCAAGGGACTAAAGTAATTATGCTTCTCACCTTCCGAATATGTAGTCATGTTCTCTATCCGCCTACTAAAAGAAGATTGAGCAGCACATCAAAAGTCAGGTAGTTGATTCATCGGTTGCTTGTTAAATGGTTAATTAGAACTCATGGTTCATTTATTGAACTTGGTTCTGTTATGAACTGGACCTAAAAAAATCAAAGAGCTGAACCCCGGTGCTCTGCAAGCTCACACATTCTCTGGAGGGGAAGAAAAGAGTTGTGAACAGGTGGTCAACTGGCGAGAGAAGTGCTCCAGTCATGGTATTTCTGAGCTCATACTAAGGCGCACGTAGGAAAGAATGAAGAGAAAGGAGGACTTGACTTGCTTTGGTGACAGAAAGACTGCATTCACCCAGGCGAATGTGAAAGCCTTCACGCCTGCACCACTGAATACAGACCCTTGCAGCGTCCACATGCTTTTGTGTGGCCTCCCACAGAGCACTCAGCCTTAACCAACACTGAGCTCTTTAAGGTTCATACATTCTGTGCTCTCAGCACAGAACTCAACAGAGCAGAGGCTTTGCAAGTGTCTCCTAAGAGTGCTTGTTCTGAGTGAAGAACTGGCTAATCATAATGTCTAAATGTCCTACATATTCTTCACCCACCCTCCCAATGCCCTTAATGCCGTATTTGTATTATCATATTTAATTCTTACAAGGAGAGGCAGACAGGGAGAACGAGAGAGAGGAGCTCAGGAATGGGTGACCCAAGAGGGGTAGAGGTGGTGGGAGCGGGTAGTCGGGTGACTTTCACGTAGTGCTTACCATGCCCTGAGCTTTTAAGATGCAGAGGGGACACAGACAAATCCTAAGAATTGTTCCTGACAGAGCTTTAAATTTGCTCCAGGAACAGCACTGAACTGCCTGAACACAGTAGAACAAAGCTCAGCTCTGGAGAGCATTTATTAAATTCCTCCATTGGGCAAAGAACAACGCTAAGCTGGGTCAGAGCTTGGCTGTGTGTCCCAGCAAGGACATACGGTGGTGAGGGCCACGGCTGCCTTTGTTCTCCTCAGGAAGCCACTTTACCTTGGCACACCACAGAGACCTTCCCTCCTGGCTTTGTTTGGCTCTGGCCTCAGGGGCAGAGCATGCTATTTTTAGTAACACTAGGTGTTTGCCTTCCATGTGGACTGCTAATGTTTTTGTTCATACTCATGGCACTTTTATCTGCATTTTGACATCATTTTCTTAGGCTGTACTTCCAGCTGGGTGACTGACTAGAATTAGGGACAAACGGGGTAATAATCTAGACATGTTGGTGCTGCAATAAGTTTAGACACAGAACTAACCTGGATCATGACTCAATTCATCTCTTTGTCCATCTTTGATGACATTTAAAAACAAATCTCCACCCAGAGAGGTGTGAATGGGGCAACTTTGCCTTGATAGTCACTAGAGTATTTATGTATTCTCTCTCTCCTCTCTCAGGATGTGTGCAATGACTGCCCTCCTGGTCCCCCAGGTCTCCCAGGTCTGCCAGGCTTCAAAGGGGACAGAGGTCTCCCAGGAAAGCCAGGGAGAGAAGGCACAGAAGGGAGAAAGGTGAGCAGGGGATGGGCGTGGTCTTTATGCCTGCGATGACAATTTACTCTCTACAGATCCCAGCATGGCCCTCATTTCTCCATCAGGATTCAGGCTGGGAGACTAGATCTATCACAGGGAAGTTCAAGGTTGTGACGACAGACTGGATATCTGTAAAGTTTTATTTTCTTGTGAAAATACTGCTTGCGGCATTCCAATGGATATTAATATCTTGAAATTTGTATGCCTTTGACTGGCCTTCCAACTCCCTCCTTGCCTTCCGTTTGTCCACCTTAGATCTACCTGCTGTGTAGTAGAGGCCTTCAGATCCGTGTGTCCATCTAAGGAGCCCTGCTGCCTGTTACATAAGCAAATATTAGAGGTTGAGTCTTTAGACTGTACCTCATTCAGAGACCCTGCAGTTTGGGAACTCAGACTGAAATCCTTCCCAGTCCTTTTCTTCTTGGCATTTTTATAGAGAACCCAGACTAAGGCAATAAATCAACTCAGTGTTCAGTCTTATCCTTCTAGCCAGCTAGCTCTTGTTTGTGAGATTCACATTTCCCATTTCTTCTCTTCTCAGTGGTGGGAGTAGGCTCACATAGACCAGGGCCACTGAGTGTTGCATACCATCTGCATGGCGTCTAGATTTGCATTTAACCCCAAACAAACCAATCAATAGAGAATACATGATGATTCTTTCTTACAGAATAAAGTCCAAATGTGATTCTGTAATACGGACTATGCAGTGTTCCATATCACACCCATCCATCCACCTCTCCTCCATCCATCCATCCATCTGCCTCTCCATCCATCCACCTCTCCATCCGTCCATCCATCCATCCATCCATCTGCCTCTCCATCCATCCATCCATCCATCCATCCATCCATCCATCCACCTCTCCATCCATTCATCCAACCATCCATCCATCCATCCACCTCTCCATCCATCCATCCACCTCTTATTCATCTACCTCTCCATTCATCCACTATCTCTCCATCCATTCATCTATCTACCCGTCTAGCCATCACTTTGTCATCACCTGTTTTTGTAGAGTGTTCTAAGTCAGGCCTTTTGGCACATACCTGTAACTCCAGCAATTGGGAGACTGAGGGGGGAAAATCACAATTTGGTAGCCACCCTGGATGATGTAGGAAGTTCCAGACCAGCCTACGCTATATAACAATACTTTATCTCACTTTCCTTAGCCACATAAAGTGTGTTCAATGTATCAGTTGACAGGTGGGCACTGGAGAGACTCAGAATAAGAAGACTGAGTTCCTGTTTTCATAGAGTTTATGGGCTGTCTTGGGTAGAATGGGATATAGGTAGTTTTCAAGGGTGGGAAGGATGTAATTTAAAATAAAACCTTATTACAATGATGAAAACCTCTCTTCAAATGTAGAAAAGAAAACTTCCAGTTTTAATATTGAATAACCATCAGCCAGAATGTGACGTTTATTGCAGACTATCTGCTAAGAGATTACAAAGACAGAGAACACTCCCGCTTTCAATAACCAGCAGACCAAGCCACCATAATGGGCATAGTCTCAGATAGGCCTCATAGGTCCTCAGATAAGAGGACTCAGCAGCACTGTTGATCCTGGATGTTGACCCTAGTTCATCTAGTAACTGTGACTCCTATGTCTTATCCTTATCTTTGTGGCAAGAGGTAGCTACCCAACTTGGGGAAAGAATTCTGTTACCATTCTAAAGAAACTGGATGCTAGAGCCCCTTACTTCCTTACTAATTATATTCCAGAGATGCCTCTTGAGAAAGACATTCTTGGGTTATAAATACGACAAAAGCCCCATTGAGCTTTTAAAGGGATTTCCCAGCATTTCAAAGGGAGATCTCACAAGAAGGTATCTGAACTGCATGCTGTGGAATGAGGTGGGGAGCGTCTTTTCTCATATTTTCAAAAGGGAGAATTAAATTCCTAGTGTATAATTTGTTTTGTTCTTTTATGGGACAGATACAAATACAGATGTGGATGTAGCCTTTATTACCAAACCCTGTTCCTTAAGCACTATTTCCCCTGAAAAGACCCAACTATGCAGGTGCTCTTAGCCAATGTGTGTGGGGGGCAGGAATGCAGGCATCCCTCTACATCCTTTGGAACCCTGGGAAGGGTCAGAGAACAATCCTAAAACCAACCGGAGTATCAATACTTACCCTCAAATCAATTCCCCAGATGATCAAGTCATTAAAATAAGCATGTATTGTGAAATTTCTTTTTCTTTTCATTTTTTGAATTTCATACAATATATTTTGATTATCTTTAGACCTCCCTACCCTATGTTCACCCCTTTAATATCCCCCACTGATTTCATGTACTCTAATATAGACAGATAGATATAGGTGATAGATATAATAGATATATAGATAGATGATAGACACATTGATGATAGATAGATACATAGATGATAGACAGATGATAGGTAGATAGATAGATGATAGATAGATGACAGATAGATGATAGATGGTAGATAGATGATCGATAGATAGATGATAGATAGATGCCTGCTGAGTCAAACCCGTGTCTCCAACTGCTCTTGGGTGTGGGTCCATCTGCTAGAGCCTGGTCAACCTATCCATCATCACACCCCTCAATGAAAACTGCCTCTCACTCTCCCAGGAGCCACCAGTTTCCCATAGTTCCTCAGCTTGGGCCAGGACCTCCTTCCCACCGCCCCACTTACATGCTGGAATTATGTCTGGCTTGAGTTTACATCGGTCTTGTGCATTCTGTCACAATTGCTGTGAGTTCATATGAGCAACAGCCCAGCTAGCTGGAAAACAGTTTCCTTGGGGTTATCCCTCACCTCTGACTCTTACAATCTTTCTGCTCCTTCTTCCACAGTGATCTGTGAGCCTTGAGAGGTAGAGGTTTGATATAGCTGTCTTGCTCAGGGATAAACACTCTGCAAACTCTTATTCTCTGCACAGAGAATTCTCTGGTCAGTTATGGGTTCCTGTGTTAACCACTGTCTGCTGCTTGAGGGCAGTTGTCTGGTGAGAGTTGAGGGGTGCATTCATCTATGGCCATAAGTGTCCGATGAAGTCAGTTTAATACTGTGCCTGTCTGTGGCATTTCTTATGTAATATATTATGGGATGCCAAAAGCACACATTCGGATGGTTTTATATCCATGTTATGGAATTTCCCCCTAGTTCACTTTTAAACAACTTGAAAACCACATAAGAAGAAAGATGAGTATGGGAGAGGAGAAAGTGGTCCACATGGTCGGGGGAGGGGAAGATGATCAAATATCCTTGACATGGATGCAAAAATAGGATTATTGGAGGAGAAAGGGACCAGGTGAGGACAGTGGAAGAGGAGTAGATAAGAACATAGTGACATGTATGGAGGAAAATGCCAGAATAATGGCCATTTCTTTGCATGCTAAATAATTGATTTTCTAAAAATATAATGCTATTTCATGTGAGCATATTTAGAGGTTAGCCAGAGGAGCCCTTTCTCTGGAGTTTCACCAGCAGGTAACTCTCAAGGTGGCATGTCCCAATCACTTGGGAAGGGTTTTAGATAAATCCTGTCCAGGACTCTCCGTCACAGAACCTTTCATTAAATCACCAGTGATGGGATGCATATTGTGTGGACTGAAAAACAATAGTAACATCAGTATCTACTCAAGCCATTCTGAAGTTCAGATGCACTCAGCACTCTGTTCTTCCTGGCTAGACCTAGTGGGTAGCTGCTATCCCCATCCTCCCACCAGGGAAGCTGCCACTCCAGGTGTTGCAGAGAAAAAAATAGTAGTCACGAAGTGCATTGTGTATGTCTGACCATGAGTGTACATGCACACATAGAGCATGCCCACACACGGTGAGACACTCCATTATCCAGATGTTATGATTGTGGCAGACCTCTTCACCCTGAGTGTATTAGACATCTGTCAGTTCAGCACACATTTGCTCAAAACAACAGGTTTCTATGACCTAGTTGGTTGGCTCTGGATCAGGTCTCCTCTATGGTGTCCCTTAAGCCCTTACTATAATTATTTCAAGGTCTGTTTGGCAAAGAACCTGCTTCTGTACAAGACCATTCTATGGCTGAGCTTAGTGCTGGATTCCACACTGGCTGTTGGCAAGAAGCTTAGCCCTTCCCTTCCCACCTGAATGGTCCACAGAGTTTCCTAGGAAGGCTGAGATCTTGAAGGTGTTTCCCAGAATGAGTAGCTGCATAAGGAGCAAAGGTGAGGAGGAAGAATGAGGTTGGATCCAGGCACTTTTACACCTTAATGTTGGCATCAGTTTTCCATCAGTTCTACTGTATTCTGTTAGCCACATTTAATAAGCACATTATATTTGAATGTGGAAGGCAGAGGCACTGGGTCACCTGGGTGCCTGGCTACCATACCACAGCTCACCAACTAGACATGTTAGTTAGGTCCATGACTTCAGAGTCACCACTGGTGCCGTCGTTTGTCCAAACCCTTTGCATGCATGTGCCATGGAAGTGTCTGACTGTAGTGTGATGCTAAGGCCTAATGATGACTTTGAACTTGAGTTCAATCTTGGGATTTTTCAAATTTTGTTTTGAATTTTATTTCATTTAAATAGATTTTTAATTTTTTATTGAGCTTTTACACATTTCATACAACAATTCTTAATCAAATTTAGACACCCTCCCCCATCCATGCACCCCAAACCCCCCACCAGGCCTCATGTTTTCTGTCATACATGTTAAGTCCTACTGATCACATTCAGAGCCCCCCTTCCATCTCCACCCTCACCTAACCAACCCTTCACCCTGACTTTATGTACTCTAGTATGATTTCTCTTTTTCTAAGGGTTCACCAAATGTGATTTGTGTTTCCCAAATGCTCTTGGGTGTGAGTTCATCCCTTGGAGTCTAGTCAACCTACTGGGCATCATGCCAGCAAAGAAAACTCTCGCTCCCCCAGCAGCTATCAATTGCTAGTAAATTCCCAATGGGCTTTTTGCACACCACACCATTATTTCTGGGTTTTTATCTGGATTGGGCTTGCACGGGTCTTGTGTATGCTGTCATAAGTACTTTGGGTTCCTATGTACAACTACCCTGTGGTGCCAAGACAGCATGATTTTCTTGTAGTCATCTACCACCTCTGACTCCTACAGTCTTTCTGTCCCCTGTTCTGTAAATGATCCCTGAGCCTTGGGAGGACAGGATGTGATATAGGTGTCTTAGTAAGGGTAGAACATTCCACAGTCTCTTGCTCTCTGAATGTTTACCAGTTGTGGGCCTCTATGTTAATCACAGTCTGCTACAAGAAACTTCTCTGGTGAGAGTTTAGAGATACATTAATCTATGGGTATAATAATAAGTTGTAAGGAGTTGAATACTATGTCTGTTTAGCTGATAATAGTAGTTCCCCTACAGCGTGTGACCTATCTAACCACAGGTTCTTGGTGTTGATAACAGAGCCAGGTATGGGCTCCATATTGTGAAGTGGGCCATAAATCCAGTCAGAAGGTAGTTGGTTACCCCCATAATATTCATGCCATTATTACATCAGGGAGCATATCTCTAAAGGTCAGTTGTTATTGTAATTCTCAGAGTTCACAGTTGGGTAGGGTTGGAGACAGTGAACATCTTTATTTCATTCTTGGTTTTAGTGGGAATGCTTTGTTTTTTCCTCCATTTAGCATAATGTTGGCTTTTTAATTTTTCTTTTTTCTGTGTCTCTATTACAGGGAGATGCTGGGCCTCAAGGCCTCCCAGGGTCCCCAGGAGTAGCTGGGCCACAGGTCAGTAAATCTTCACAAACATTTATATATATATCTATATCACTGCTTCATCTAAGTTTGTGGCAAGAAATGGTTAATAGCCTTAAAACCTGGGAACTCAGTTTTCAGACTGTAGCTCTGATTTTCTCATGACGTGGAGAGCTCAGGGCAGAGCCTTGGCTTTTCATTTAGAAACTCCCAGTCGTTGCACAGTGTGAAACACACAAGGGCGCTGGGCTTTGGAGGCACTTCCTGGAAAACGGTAATGTACATGTTTAGGATCACACACCTCAACTCACTACACAGTAATGATAAGACTAAAAACAGCTCCAGAGAGAGGTGTGTTAGAACTGAGTGATAGATTGCTGCTCAATTCAAAGAGAACAAAGAAAGTGCTTTCCTAATGTGAGTGAGCTCATGAGAATGTAAGACTCCCATTTAAAGTCAGCAGCACCCTCTTTGAAGCCATGGAGCTGGGGAGAGGCCACCAGGGAGAAAAGATGCATGATCTCCACTGCAGAACAGGCAGGGAGGTGCTCTCTGGATGTCTAAGCAGCTGCTCTTGGGCTGGGTTCACATTGCCTGCCAGTGACAACACTTGGCTTTAAGAAGCTTTTGTACAGTATTGGGACAGGAGGAGTAGGTAAGAAGGGACACCTCCCACCCTTGTCTCCCTCTATGCTCCCTGTTTAGTGCTCCCTTGTTTTCTGTGGCCTCTTAGGGAAGAGTGGATCCTGGTGTCTCTTCCTGAGGCCTGGCAGAAATACCAACATTTAAAATACAGGCAGGACCGACCTCCTGCTTGGATGACCCCTCACTATCTTCCCAGTGGCTCACGCAGTCAGATCTTTTCTTTACATTCTGAAATTTCATACATTTCACATTCTCTTAACTTGACATTGACTTTTTAAACTGTTGCTTTGGGATGCTGTTTAATCTTGGTTACTAAAGTGCTTGTTATCAAAGTGCTTGGGCTGGTGAGATGGCTCTGTGGGCAAAGGCACTTACTATGAAACCTAGTGACCTAAGTTTGATCCCTGGAGTCCTCATGATGGAAAGAGAGAACCAACTTTTGAAAGTTATACTCTGATCTCCACATGTTCACAATAGTATACCCCACACAATATAAATAAATGAATAAATGTTAAAAACATTCAGAGTTATGGGCTTCACTTGCCTTTCTTTAGGTCCAGTCCTATAACATGGTTTTGGAGATGTGATTATTACCATTACAGAGCAAACCAAACAAAGGGGTCTGACAAAAACCAATCCTGGGGTGACTCGTGATAAGAAATAATCAGGTCTCCCAGTCCCTAGTGGCAGGTTGAGTGGACTGGCATTTGTGATTGATTTGTTAATATTTGAAGGTTTTTGATGCAGCCAAGACGTTTCCTATTAAAAACCACCACCTTTGTCAGATCTCAGCATAGATGGAACAGAATATTTTCTTGAGGATGGTCTTGGATTGAGAGGTACCAAGAAAGTGGAGTGTCACCAAGTGTCCAAGTACTTACTGCACATGGCCCTCCCTTTCTGAGGCTGCAGGAGAGGCTCGGCTACTGCCCTGAATTCTGTGCCTGTACATTCAGCTGTTCCTTAAGTGATCCTTGCTGCCAGTTCCCAGCCTGTTGATCTAAGCCTCCACAGGAAAACAAAAGCAGATCAATTAAAAGTTTCCTCCACTAAAGCAGCCCATTTCTACGGTTTTCTCTATCATCCCAACCATGAAGAAAGCACTGAGGTTTTAGGGGTGTGCCTCCATCTTTGTTGGCTTCAAGGGGTTGGGGGGGTGTTCTTTAAATATTTTGAAAAAGCTCTGGCCAGAAGAGGAGTAAAACAATGCTGCGTCTGAAGGCCAGGGATCTTTCTCCTACACTTGGTAAGAGGTGCTGATCTTGAGAAGTCCTTGGAGTTCCAGGTCCATCCCTATAGTTAGCTAATAGGAGTCCTCTGAGCAGTATTCTAAGTGCTGAGCTGTCACCTATAAAATATTGCCTCCTGCAGTGGCCAACATTGTCCTGGGAAGGAGATCCATCTCATTTTGCAATTTAGGAAAATACCGTTTAGTAAGAATAGATGCCAGAAATAAAGCCCACTGGTATTATAGCTGAAGTTGCTTCCTGATGGTCCACGGTCCAATAGTATTTCTAGCCACACTACCAGTGCCAGAACCTCGGACAGCTCCCAACAGAGTGCTGCACTCCTTCATTCTAGGCTGAGGGTAAGGCCTGGGGACCATGACCTTATTGGCCTTATTTTTGATAACGTGAGTCACAGAGGCCTTGGTGCTTCCTCTGAACAGCTACAGGTGTGTGTCTTGGTTTGTGGTTTAAACCTCAAGCCATTTACTTTGCTCGTCACTAGTCCCGCAACTTTTCAGAAAACAGACTTGTTTTATTTGCTCTCTGTTCCTCCTTGCCCAACTAACAACTCTGCAAGTCTTGTGGACACAGAGATGAGTTTTTAAGTAGAAAAAATGATTGTTATGGCAGAGGAGAAATGGCTGCTGTTGGACGCCTTTGGTAGCCAAAGACCTTGAGCATTCACTGATCTCCCCACACTGTCAAGAGGCCCTGGCTCCTTGGTTGGCGATTGTGGCTTGGTATCCAGGCAGCAGGTTCTGGTGACTCATCCTGCATCCTTGCAAGCAGCAGCTCTCTTTAGGGGCTGGGTTGAGGTTGGGGAGGTCAGCACCATGGTCAGTTACAGAGCTCCCTCTCTGGGCCTTGAAACTGCCTTTATGGGACAGGGTCTGGAGACTGGTTGCAGTTATGATCACCGTCAGGTAGAGGAGGAAGAGGAAGCAAGATAGTAATCAAGTTGATGGCCCTGGGACAACATTTCTGCAGTCAGACCTAAAAGCCTCTTTTGCATTGGAAATGTAGGCTGTTTATTCCCCCGCCCCTGAAAGTATTTTATTTCCTGCCCGTTACACATCCCTCCCCCAGGTCTTGGGTGTAATGGGAGTCTGAAAAGGACCTGGAGACATCCTAATGAGCAGAAGTCCTCTCTTGGAAGTTCCAGCTAATTCTGGGGAGACAGAAGGGATACCTGCTGTTGTTCCCACTATGAGAGAGTCTCCTAGAGCCCCATCCTGCTAAGAAGGTCACCAAGGCCACCTGCTTTGTGCTGTCTTTATGGGCAGCGTGTTTTACACCTTTGTCTGCTCAGTTCTTAAGGATTGCCACTAAGTGTTCCCTTCAACAGTTACTTCCATGTCAGACAGTACAGAGAGAAGGAAGGTATGGGCCATGCTTTTCAGAGCCTAAGCTGAGGTAGAGGGAAGAGACCCATGATCTGGTGGGGGCTCTCAGAAAAAGACACGGTTACCAAGGTCTTCACTTAGTTTCTGCTTCCTGAGTGAGTTGACTCCCTAATTACAGAACTTTGAGTTTTTCATTAACGTCTCTCAGTCTTCATTCCTTCATCTAAGGATGGCAGCTGGGCAGGTATTTGCTCATAGGTTTCTCTAATTCAAACCCTCAGTATATATCTAATCATTTAACTTAACTCACAAATAACATGCAGAAACCAAAGAGAAGAAAATTCATGGAGCCATCACATAGGAAGCTTTACTAGATGTGAATGCTACTGGTCCTCATGACTCCTGCTACATCGGACTTAAACACGACAGATGTCTGGAATAGAGTAGGTAACTTTTAAAAAGCCAGCATCATTAAGTAGTCATGTGTGAAACCCCCTGAGGAGGTGTGGTTTTAGTTGTTTGGGGAATTAGACAGGACTTGTCAAGGATGTGTACAAGGTTCTAGTATTGAAATGGCCCGGCTGATCTGAGAGTTATTACCCTGGGAAGTTTGAGAACTCCACTCCACAGCTTATAGATGCCGCCTTGAGGAAATCCAGGTGATTTGACTTGTAAAGGACGGCACAAGGGCAGACTTGAAAGAATGGAAATACAGTTAAAACAGCACAATGGTTTTAAATTAATATTTATATCCGCTTTACTAAAAATGAATCAAAATCTCTTCCCAACCTTAAAAACCTCTCCACAAAGATAGAAAAGGGGAAAAAGGGAATCTTATCCACAAACAAACCCTAAACTAGAATGGGATTAAAATGGGATGGACATCGCAGGCTCAGGAGGAGGTGGTAAAGTCAGGGAATCTTCGCTCTTCAGCACCTAGGCTGTGCAGTTCCATGCTGCATACATCTCAGGACAAGCGCTAACTGGTGCTCAAGTTAGAGGACTTGGCAGTACCTTTGGTCACACTTGTTTCTCTGATTTTCCAGGTAACTGGGATGGTCATTAGCATGCTAGCTGGCCTTATCCAGAGAGATTCTGCCAATCTTTTCATGGTTGGCTTCAGGTGTCAGTTCGACAGCCCTGGGAAGAGGGAGCCTCAGTTCAGGAATTTTCTCCATTAGATTGCTGTGGGCATGTCTGTGAGGCATTTTCTTGATTGTTGAGTGATGTGGGAGGGCTCAGTCCACTGTGGGTGGTCCCATCCCTAGGCAGGTGGGTCTGGGCTGTATGAGAAGAAAGACTGAGTACAGGCCAGTGGAGCAAGCCAGTAAGCAGAATTTCTCCATGGCCCATGCTGTAGTTCCTGCCTCCAGGTTCCTTCCCTGAGTTCCCACCTGACTTCCTTCAAAGATAGGCTATCACTTGGAAGTGTATGATGCAATAAACCCTTTCCTCCCCAAGTTGGTTTTGGTCAGTGTTCTATCACAGAAATAGAGAAGCAGACTAGAACACATACATCTCCCTGCTTTATCACAGGAGGCAGTTTTGCACCTGAAATCCAGGCACATGCCAAGGTTAATCTCCTGCTTTGCAGCAGGACCTGAGAAAGGGACCAGTTTTCTTCCTTGATGATTAAATTTCAAGAGATATTACTAGGTCATGAGAAAGATATAACCAGGTTCCTGGCCATGATGATGCTGAAGACCTGCTTACCTTTTAAGAAGACTTACATGGATTCCAAAGAGCAGAGAATACTCACAGTGGCGATTTTTCACGTTGTGCTGGGTTATCATAATTCTCAGCTCCTAGAGCATTTATAAGGCACACCTTTCAGTGTGTCTGGGGGATGTTTTGAGACGGTTTTGAGACAGTTAGATCATGAGGCCTCTGACCTAATAAATGGGCTTTACTTTGATGGGTTCCTAATGCATTGACATAGGTACCACAAGGTAGAAAGTGGGGCCCGCTTGGAGGAAGAAAGTTTGGGGCTGGGGCATGCACTTGAGGCATGCCTTGCTCTGGCTCCTTTCTGTGTCCCCACTATTTGTTTCCTGGATTCCCTGATGTGCAATTCTTTGCTCCATTATGCCCTCTTTACCATGGTGGACTGATACCCCTGGACCCATGTGTCCACATAAATCGTTCCACCCTTCCAGTTGTTTTTGTTAGGTATTTTGTCTGAACTTTGCAACACATGTGTGCTTTAAGAAAACTGTATGGGGCTGGAGAGATGGCTCAGCAGTTAAGAACATTAGTTGTTCTTGCAGAAGACCTGGGTTCGAATCCCAGCTCCCATATGGCATCTAACAACTGTCCGTAACTCCAGTCCCAGGGGATACAACAGCCTCTTTTGTTCTCCGAGGGCATTGCACGGCATGGGTGCACTTACCTACATGCAGGCAATACATGCATACACATAAAATAAAAATGATAAATAAAATATTTAAAAAAGAAAAGAAAACTGTATGTTGGTGTGTGTGTTGGGGGGCATGTCCATTCTAGTCCCTTATTTTTTTGAGCCGCAAGGATTAAGCCTTGCAAAGGTTCATGAGTAAAATGTAAAGAGAACCAGGATAGTAGAATTAACCTATAAGTTTCCAAGTATAAAAATTCCCAGAAGACAGGGTTGATGTCTTTCTTCTAGATTGTTCTATCTCCAGTGTACCATCATGTGCCTGATCTGCTGTCAGCATGGTTGACCTGGTTTCTCCACCCTACCTCAAATATCAGGATACTATAAGCCACCAGGACCAGACATCATAGCTTCAGGAAAGAGCCAGGAAACTAATTTTGTCAGGGAGAGCAGAAAGAGCTTGAATATTTGATAAAGACTTTGTTTTTATTCTGTGACTTAGGTTTTCAGATTGCTTATTGATTGATATTTATTGATTGATTGTGCTTTTCTGAGGCAGAATCTCATTGCCCAGACTGGCCTTTAACTCAGAATGTGACTGAGGATGACCTTGAACTCCTTATCCTCCAGCCCTCCCTGCCCAAGTATTAGGATTACAGGCACGTAGCACTATGCTTAGCCAAGACTTCTTTTCAGCCCATGAAGATCCCGTTTGTCAAAGCAGATTTACTGGCTAACTTAGATATCATAGATGAATTACGTGTTTTTGGCATCACTCAGGGTACAGACAAAGAGCTACATGTAGCAGATCTTGTGTGGAAAGGACTTCCAAAATGTCAGCCCTCTGTCCAGAAGGAAGGCAGTCAGGTTTGGGGGTGGCTCTGTTTGCTCTGATCTTCGACTGTGGTCTGATTGATATTTATTGATTGACTGTGCTTTTCTGAGGCAGAATCTCATTGCCCAGACTGCCCTTTAACTCAGAATGTGACTGAGGATGACCTTGAACTCCTTATCCTCCAGCCCTCCCTGCCCAAGTATTAGGATTACAGGCACGTAGCACTATGCTTAGCCAAGACTTCTTTTCAGCCCATGAAGATCCCGTTTGTCAAAGCAGATTTACTGGCTAACTTAGATATCATAGATGAATTACGTGTTTTTGGCATCACTCATGGTACAGACAAAGAGCTACATGTAGCAGATCTTGTGTGGAAAGGACTTCCAAAATGTCAGCCCTCTGTCCAGAAGGAAGGCAGTCAGGTTTGGGGGTGGCTCTGTTTGCTCTGATCTTCGACTGTGGTGGGCACAGAGACAGGGACAGCTGTGGGGATCCTGAGCCCCTGACATGTTCACTGATGCCAGGCGAGCATCGAAATCAGTCCACGGCAGGCTGAGCACTGGGATTTGAAAGGAAACATGGTTAAGGTTGTTGGTTGTCCTAATCATTAGGGTAGTGGTGTGCTGTTCTGTGGCCCTTCTTCCATTGCTTATAAAGCATCTTCAGACAGAGAACCAGCTTTGGAGCTTTAGAAGCACTAGACAAAATTGCATGCAAAGATGATGGTATAACAGCTTTTCCCATGAACCCGTCTTTTCCCTCCTCTGTGCGATGACACGCAATTCTACACAGGAACAGTCCACCCAGCACAGCCCAGGGAGTGTCATTATGCATGCATCCATTAATGAATGAACCGCTGCCATGGGCTGGATGAAAAGAGGGCTAGATTTGACATTTCAGTGAGACTCTCATATATTGACCTGACCCTCCTGAACCTTCTGGATGGACAGATTGAAACCCCAGAAGGAATATTACCTGCTCTACTAACTTCTGCACTCTTTCTTGGGGGAATTCGGCAGATAGTTTTGTCTGCATTGCGCATTGTGTGCCCTGTGCTTCTGTGCTTGTAGCTCATGGTTTCTTGTCATAAATAAGAGCATTAGAATCTGGGCTTAAATGCTAATTTATTTGTAGTTTGTCCATTTGTGTTTTCTTTTATCTTTCCAGACCCTCTAGGGGTCCGTTCTCTGTAACACTATTGGAGCAGATATAACCAAGAAATCAATGTCGTGCTTAGATATACTTAGGCCCTGTAACGTGGTCAGAGATGTCAGAGCCAGGGGAAGGGAAAATACTTAGAAGTATAGTGACCTCAAAAATAAGGGGCGAATTAAAACCCCACAAAGCCTCACTCAACAGATAAGAAATTTTCAGCTGAGGCCTGTGACATAATCAGAGAATGGGTGGCAGCTAGGACGTGACAATCTTTGAATCATACTTTTAGTGTCAGTCTATAAAAATATTTCTGATATGTTGCATATCTAAGTGTCTTGGTGACTATGGTGATGTAATCATGGTTATACGAAGAGGATGATGGGGGTGATGATCATGATGGTAGTGGTGATGGTGATGGCAACCATGGTGGTGGTGATGGTAATGAGAGGTGGTTGATGGTAGTGATGATCTCCACCACCCGTCTTTCTCACATACTTGCTCTTCAAGACCCACAGTCACTCTTGCTCCTTCCTCTGTCCCATTCTTCTAGAAGACTCCAAGTCCCTCCTGAGTTTCTCGTCCCCTCAGCCTGGACCAACTGGTCTACCTTTCACTGTGGTCACAGCTATAATATAGAGCTATAGTCTGACTTAGTGATGTTTGTCATCTAGCACTATGTCCAGATTCATGAGCAGCACACCAGGCTTACAAAGAGCTGAGTCCTACCTACCTCCGAACCCTGTTTTTTACATTCCCTCCGTGGTGCCCCAAACCCAGCTTAAAAGCTTCACCAGCCATCTTTTAAGCACGACTTGCTCCTGTCCACTGCTGCCATGCTTAACGTGCAGCGATAATTTGATAAAGAATTTGAGGGCTGGATGGATGACATTAAGATGTTGTATAGCTCTAGTGAAATTTCTGTTGACTTGACTTTTTTTTTTTTTTTTTTCCTTTCCAAGGGAAGCCCAGGAGAGCATGGTGCAGATGGTGAGATTGGACAGAAAGGTGATCAGGTAAAAGCAGTTTTCTTTTATTATGAATCTCTCACTGGAAGAAAGACCTTATATATACATCCATTCCACTGCCCCTGATACCACCCTTGCCTTTTCTGTGTCT
>NW_008353937.1:3550604-3557040 GCF_000622305.1 Nannospalax galili
GGCAGCTGAGAGGCTCCACTCCCATTTTCCCCATCCTTCTCTTCCTGGCTCTCCCATCAGCCCTCCCTTTCTTCTGTCACATTCCTCTGTGTCTCAGCCCAGCGCACATGGTAACCAACTCTAAGCGAGGCACTGCTCCAGGGTCCGAGATAGGAAATGAGCAAAGGTGGATCCTGACCTCAGGTCATGTTAGTACATCTGGGTGGAGGGTAAGCCAGTGAGCCATTGCGCCTCAAGCAGCCACATGTACCTGCACTTAAGCTCCGGTCCGCTGTACTTAGAGAAACATGTATTTCGGTCATTATGGCAAGCGTGGTCCATCTGCTGCAGTACCCTCTATGCTCGGTACCACGTGTTAAGCTTGTGCTTTCCAGTGGCTGGACATGGAGGGCCAGGGGAGAGAAATGATTTCTTTCACGATGCTTATTTGGTATTTTATCATTGTTGTAGTAGAGTAAATGTTAGATGCCAAACACCACAGAGAATGAACCAAGACTGAATAACTCGTTCTGTAATATGCAGGACTCTCCATGTGGAAAATGGAACACTATGTAACAGTACCATAGTACTGATGCCATAATTCAATTATTCCAAATGCATTTCTTTTAAGCAGATGTACACACACACACACACACACACACACACACACACACACACAAGACTGGGGCTTGGGTGATTGCTCAGCCAGTACAATGCTTGCCTTGCAGAATGAGTTCTGAGTTCACACCCACAACCTACATAAACAAGCAAGCTGGTGTGGTGGCATGCACCTGTAATCCCAGTGCTGGGGTGTTAGAGACCAGTGACCCTGGGCTATCTGGCCAGCCAGCCTGTGCTATTTGAGGAGTTACAGTCAGTGTGAGATCCTGTTTCATAAAAGGTGAATAGTGGGGCTGGAGAGATGGCTCAGTGGTTAAGAGTGCTGGCTACTCTCTCAGAGGACCTGGGTTCAATTCCCAGCACCCACATCATAGCTAACAACCATATTTAACTCCAGTTCCTGGAGACCCAACACCATCTTCTGGCCTCTGAGGGCTTTTAAAAACACAGGTAGGTACACTTACTTACATGCAGGCAAAACACTCATACACATAGAATAAAATAATAAATAAATAAATAATATTTAAAATTTGGATGGTACCTGAGGAATAATAGTCAAGGTTGACCTTTAGCCTCCACACACATGTACACACTAATGTGCACACAAAAGGCTACAGATATAGATGTGTGCTTAGCCCCTTATGTCCTCAGGTTTTATACCCATGGAATAAACCAATCATGTCTAAAAATATTCTTAAAAGTTCCATCTATACTGAATGCATATATGCCTTCCTCTTTTTATTATCCCTGAAAGAATATGGCCTAATGATTTGTTTAGTGTTTTCATTGCAGTAAATATTACAAGTCGTCTAGAGAATGTATGAAATGGGGTGTGTAAGTCATATGTCATTCTGTGTAGGGATCCTGAGTGACCCTGGACTCCGGTGACCTCAGGAGGAGGATATCCTGGAACCAACCTCTGCAGATACTAGGAGACAACTGTATGAGATTATATGTGTGCCTACCTTAATTCCTCTTCTTAGTGGGACACTGCATACATCTCTGCAGAGTTGGGAGTATAATAAAATATATCCCCAGGTATCCGCAGCTAGCCACAGAGCTTTAAGATGTGACCCCTGCTGTTTTTAATCTATACCCTCAACCCCTTTCCTATTACTTCCTCCACAACCCAAATTATTCTGAATCAAATCCACTTGCAAGATATATTTTTTTTTCTAAATGCTGTCAATCACTCTGAGTTTCTAATGATGTATGAAAAAGAGAGGCTTTGGACTGGAGAGATAGCTCAGTGGTTAAGAGCAGTGGCTGCTTTTGTAGAGGAGACCTGGCTGGGTTCAGTTCCCCACACCCACATGGCAGCTAACCGCTACCCGTAACTCCAGTTCCAGGAGGCCCAATGCCCCCTTCTGGCCTCCACAGGCATTGCAGTCATGTGGTGCACTTATATACATGCAGGCAAAACAATCATGCACATAAAATAAAAATAATTTTTTTTAAAAAAGAAGAAAGAAAGAAAAAGTGACCCTTTGTTCACAGCATCCTCAATCAAAATTGTTACTGGGGTTAGAAAACAGACTCTTGATTGTTTTATGAAAGTTGATATTTCTTCAAAGTGAAAAGTAAAAAACATTTTGTAAGTAACCTAAAGAATTACCTTTTGTGTCTTTCTAGGGTCACCCTGGACTTCCAGGTTTCATGGGCCCTCCAGGGAATCCTGGTCCACCAGTAAGTAGATCCTCTAATGATTCTTATCTTTTGACCTTAACATTCAAGGTGCATGTCCATAGTCCCTGGAAATGACATAAGTCTGAGCCTGTCTTATTTGAAGGAATGCAATTAATCCCAAGTGTCCAGGGATGAGAACACAGTGAACATGACTTAGCATCTGGAGAGAGGGTGAAAGGACTTGTGTAGCCTTACAAGATGGGGCGCTAAGGGTGATCTTGGAGCTGGGGGCATTGGCGAGGATGGGTGAAGCCAGTATTTCAAATTTTAGGATCTCAAATAGAATTTCTTTTCATGGAACTTGAAAATGCTTGTAATGACCCTAGATTTTCCCGGATGGACCATAAATAACAATAGTAATAACTACAAATGACTGTTCACTGTTATTCTTTTAAGCTATGTGTGCTCATTTTCTGAGCCTTGTTACTTGATACTGAAAACATGCTCTATTAAAATCATCTGTTTATTGGGCCTCTTAGGTGAGTCATTCCTTACTCTTGTAGTAATTGTGGCTATGACATTGACTCAGGACCTTCGCTAGGTCCAGGTCACTCACAGATTAGTCATGTTGCTTTTCTGCTTAGAGCCCACTCTGTTGCAGCTCATGGATTCTTTGAGGTAACCTTGACAACAAGCCGTGGGAGTTATTGTCCTGCCTAGCCTAGGACCCCTGAGATGCCCATGACTTCTCCACAAATCCCTATCTTCTAGACCTTATGAACAAGGCCACTCTCAATGACTCAAAACCCACTAAAAGGCAGCCCACGCTGGTCCAGGGTTTCATAATAGGTTGTGAAAAAGACGGTATGTTTGTGTGTCTCTGTGTTTGTACATGTACATATGTCTGGGCGTCCAAGAAGTCCAGAATGAGAGTTGGATCCCTGAAAATGGAATTATAGGCAGTTGTAAACTACCTGCCTTGGGTGCTGGGAACTGAAGCCAGGTCATCTGTAAGAACAGCAAGTGGTGAACCATCTCTCCGACCCGACCCCTGCTTTGTCTTTTGAAAAGCATCACACTGACTTCTTATTGTGACTATGTGTTAATTGGCTCAATGAGTCAAGACTTTAAAAAAAAACTAGTACTAATAAAATTACTGTTTTTATTTTTAAAAGAAAGTAGAAAATATGTTTTCAGTAAAGTCATATGAGGGCTTGAAGTAGTTGTGATGAACTTCACAGCAAGTCCACAGGAAGCCGATAATCTACACAGAACTAAGAGTTCTTTTCTTCAGGAAGCTCACCTTAAACCTTTGATATTCACAGCTCTCCCGCACTGCTGGATCTCCAGTGTTAACAGCGTTCCAATTCTTCAGCCTCAGGTCCTACCTGATACAGCTCTGCCACACACTTTTGTGAGGGATATTATAAGGAATCCATCAGTTTGCTCTCACTGATGTGCATGAACTTTTATAATTCTTCCATGTTTTATAATTTCACTTGGTAGATCACTTTATGTTTTATTTGCACATATTATTGGATATTGTGAGACATGCAAATCAGGGAGAGGAAAACCAGACAGAGGAGGGACTCTGGTGGATAAGGAAAAGAATCCTTAGCATTAATCAAAGAGGAACATCTGAGAGACAACTGACTTTATTAAAAATCAGTTCATTGGTGAATACCTTCATGTCCTGGTGACTTTAACTTCCCGATGTACTTGTCAGCTGAGGAACACAGAGAGTGGGCATTGGGTTAAAGCTCCTTCCCTCCTTCTCCCTGGTAGAGCCAAAGCCTAGAACAGAGCTGCAGAGCAGAAGACACTCTAATCCCATCTCAGCAGAAATTGCAATAACCTATGATCGTGACAGCTATAGGCACAGTTCCTGGTGACGGAGGAGCCTGAGACACAGAGGCAATCATAGTCAGAAGCCAGTGTCTGTCTCCAGTTGAGGAACACGTCCAGCTTGCTTAGCAGCTGCTCACCAAGCATCTATTTTGTGCAGTTAATTGTGTTTGAGTTTGAGTGCTGATTGGCTCCCTCAGGATCAGCGACCAGGCCCACAGAAACAACTCAAGAGGAAAAACACTAACCAGCCTGGTCATTTATACATTGAAGTGCTTAGCGTTTGTGAGGCTGTGCCCTGTTCAAGGCACCCGGTGGTCTAGGCACAAGCTACAAAATTCTTCCAGTGTTTATTTTCTGTTGCTCAGTCGGCATCCTTCTTCCAGATGAGACTTTTACCATCCTCACAACAAGCATGTGATTATAACTTACCCAAGTCTAGGAGGCCAGAAACTTATGCCAAATTTATGTAGAAAAATCTGAATTTGAGATAGAAGCTAATTACTCTGAGAGCTCTGGACTAGGTGTGTAATTTCACCAAGAACCTCATGCTAATTGTTTAAATGTTATTGGCGTCCTTATAGTTCAATATTTCCTGGCTTTTTACATAGTTTAAGAAGGAAAGGCAAATCAAGCCTCATTCTGCCCCTGGAATTTGCAATCCTTAGAAAAGGTGCCATATCTGTTCCATTGAGTTTCCTTGAGGCCCAGGACTATGATACAGTTACTTCTATATTCCTACAATATGGCTAGCACTTGCAAAAATAATCACTCAATAGGCACAATTAAACCCATTAAATAAAAGCTCCTGGATAGACATCAATGAAGTCCTAAGGACTTGCTTATGCATGTTTACATGATTAGCTAATAGTTACTGTGTCCCTGGTCTTCAGATGGATGATAGATACATGATGTTGGATGACCCTTATTGCAGAGTCCCTAAGATGTTGCTGGGGATAGCCAATCCTTTCTGTGTGTTATCTTTTTCAACTCATTCAACAACTGGCATGCGATGGTTGCTGTCTTTTTCTGCATTTCAAAAAAGATCTGGGATGGGGTGAGGTAAAGTAGCTTGTCTTAGATTGCACACTCTGTACCCAGAAGTCTGAGTTTGGGGGTCCAGTCTAAGCCAATCTCTGTTTTCTACCAAGCTCTTTATCTAAGCCACCTCATTTCCCTATCTTTTAGGGTGTGGGTGACTTCTGTCCTTTTGGGGAGAATGAAGCCAAAGCTTAGAGAGCACACACAACTTTATGAATGCTTGTAGGAAGCAGACGTGTAAATTAGTCCAAAGAATTTCTGCCTTTAGCCCCCAGCCAGTTCCTCCCTTGCTTCAGCCAAATAAGAAATATAGATGGAGTATCCAATATGCTCTAGGTACTCTTTACATTCCCAGGGAGGAAAGAAGAGGACAGACATAGAGTTTGTGATGTAGGAGGGATGTGGGACGAGGGAGACAGACAGGAAGCAAATGAAAGTCAACAAACATTAGGGTGTCAAATGTTAATATGTACTACAGACAATAAAAATCTCCAGAAAAGGGGAATTATATTACCAGAGATGGTACAGGGCCAGGGCTTGTAATTCTGGGCCTTACAGGCAGCAGAACTCTCTCTCTGAGAAACTGACACCTGAGGTAGCCTGCGAGTACGTGGGGACAAGGATGTAGGCAGAAGGAACAGGGCGTAGAAGCACCCACACTCTGGACTGCTCACCGATCTGTGTAGAATTCTTCTTCCTTGTATTTACATGTGCCTCTCTTCCTTCCTGGGCTGACACTTCTGATTCTCTTCCTAACATCCCAGATGCTCTCTTAGTGGTTTCTGTCCTAATACGGCCTCACCTCTTCACATCTTCTGGAAATGTCCGTTATGGGGTGAGGTCATTCCTATTGCCTTAGGAATGTCTGACTGGTCAATGCCAGAAATGCGGCTGTTCGTCCAATGTCATAGTATTCCCAGAGTATAGACAGGGCTCATGGGAAGCCAGGAGAACCACGGAAACCTGTCTGGTTTGGGCAGGCAGAGGGGGACTCAGAGGGTGTAACACCCAGCTGCAGTCCAATGGCACATGAACCTTTCCTTCTGCTTCTCTTTTTAGGGAGCAGATGGAATTGCAGGAGCTGCTGGACCACCGGGAATTCAAGGGCCACCTGTAAGTTCTTTGAGGGGCAGAATCATCCTTTAGGCCATTCTAAAGCCCTGTGTTTGGCAACTCTTTTCTGATGCTTTCCACGTGGAGGGCTATCACCTTCCGAGGATTCTGTTTACAACTTGTGCTCCTTCTGCAGAGAAAATGCAGGGTAGATTGCTTTTTGATGGATGTCTTTGCCACTGAAATTAAGGGTTTTTCTTTTTACTTTTTT
>NW_008353937.1:3557535-3564870 GCF_000622305.1 Nannospalax galili
TTTCTGCTGGTCTGGTACAGCTCTTACCACGGTCTGATTATATAGTGAGGAATGCACATTCCCAAAGCCAAGACAGAACTTGCATAAAAGAGCATTATTTTTCTGTTGATTTTCTTCCAGATTTCAATGAGTTACTTAATAAATATTTAAATGAGTTAATGTAAAATCTTAGCATGAAAACGGCGTGTGTGGAAAGGCCTGGTGTCACTTTGCAGGCTGGTAACTCTGGTGCTGAAGAGAGAATAAGGATTCTGCATTACGCCAACTGGGTCAGATTGTTCTGGAAGATTGGTGGGGATGCTCAGCGGGCAGGAATGTGCAAGTGGAGACTGGTTCATGAGTATGTGTCTACTGTGTTTATCTCCCGGTCTCTGCCAAGTGAACTGCCTTCTGGATACTGGAGTGTTTATGTGTCCTCAGGGACTCCGGCGGCAGAGTCTTGAGGCAGAGACTTCACCTGGACCTTTCTTCCTCATCTGAAAGTCAGATAATGATGTAGTTCAAGGCTTAGCAAACTGTCCATAAGGAACCAAGTAGGAAGCACTTCGGGCTCTGTGATAAACGTTCTGGGTTGCAACTACTCAGTTGAGGCACAGTGGGGCCACATGTGCTGTGGACAACCCCTACGCTAATGACTATGATTTTCCGCCAATAAAACTGTATTTGCAGAATTAGACAGAGGGCCAGAGATTGCTGACCCTGTTCCCGAATCACTGTTATTTCCATCCAAGGTCTTTGGAACAACACATATCTTGGAAGTAATCCAGAATGTTCCATTATCAAAATGTTTAATTCTCTATGCTGATCATTTGTCCCATCCTGATGAGATATATCAAATTTACTTGCATATGTGTTGTTAGATGTTGTAAAGGGTGAGAGACGAATGCTGTCTTTTATTGGATCGATTGTTTTGCTGTTTGGGCATATGGATGTCTTTTGTTGGTTGTATGTCTGATAGGAAATTCTATTCTGCCTTTGTTTATTTGAATTTTGGTTCTGTTTATATTATTTAAGTGGCTTTTATCCCCGGTATGAAAAGTAAATTAGTGTGTGTTTCAAGTTCTTGCAGAGTAGTGGACTGTTCTGGGTAGTTGGTGGGACAGGGTAGTAGGTAAGCTTGTGAGGGCACTGGGAGGACTGTTCTGTGTCTGACAGATCCAGAGCCAGTGGAATCTATGCTGGAGGGGTTAGGTAGTTAATCTCCATTAGGAAGCTAGTGCAGGGATCAGATGCAGAGGAATTGGAATGGACCTGGGTCCAAGGATAGCAGGGGACAGGGTGGGTCCTCATCTGAAAGTCAGATAATGATGTAGTTCAAGGCTTAGCAAACTGTCCATAAGGAACCAAGTAGGAAGCACTTCGGGCTCTGTGATAAACGTTCTGGGTTACAACTACTCAGTTGAGGCACAGTGGGGCCGCATGTGCCGTGGACAACCCCTACGCTAGTGACTATGATTTTCCGCCAATAGAACTGTATTTACAGAATTAGACAGAGGGCCAGAGATTGCTGACCCTGTTCCCGAATCACTGTTATTTCCATCCAAGGTCTTTGGAACAACACACATCTCGGAAGTAATCCAGAATGTTCCATTATCAAAATGTTTAATTCTCTGCTGCTGATCATTTGTCCCATCCTGATGAAATATATCAAATTTACTTGCACATGTGTTGTTAGATGTTGTAAAGGGTGAGAGACGAATGCTGTCTTTTATTGGATCGATTGTTTTGCCCTGATTAGAGTGGCAATGTGTCCAGATAATCCCAAACATCTTGCACCATAAAGACACAGCATACACCAAATTTGAGGCCAACATAAAGCCACATGATAGCATTCTAGTGTTTTTTAGAATGAAGAGAAACTTCTCTACATGGATATGAAGTGTGTGAATACTTTTGCTTTTAACAATGATAAGCTTAAAGCATGATCTTTTCTTTACCAACTCACATGTGTCCATAAAACAATTTTAGAGTAATTCCTCAATTTCGTAACCATGCATTGTTGCTGTCTTTCATTTGTTTTTCATACTTGGAAAAACTCATTCACGGAGTTTATATTAAGTATAAATAGTACTTAATAAGGAAGTGTGTTTTGGTCCTCTCATAGGGCCATTCTTATAGGAAAGTATGTAAAATCTATATACATGCGAAACACATATAAACTTTTGCTTCTTTTCACTTTTATTTTGAGGATAATCACTACAACACTTTAGAATACTGCATTTTATAGGATCAGAATGTGAAACTTGGCATCAGAATGTTGTCTCACAAAGGCATTGGTAGGAGATTGTAAAGTTACCAGGGGCTCTAAACACTCACGGTAGAGACAGCCCAGTAGGAGGCTGGGTGGGGTGAACAGAATAGTGGCACTGATTACCTTGAGCTGATGCGGACACCCTGGGTGACAGCTATACTGAATAAAATGTGCTAATTAATGCAATTTGATAAAACTTGCCAAATACCACATATCTTTCATGGAGGAGATAATAACTATAGCTATTTCTGGTTAAAGGTTAAGGAATGTCTGGAAACAAAATGACAGTAACAGTCTCATGCACACCTCCTGGTCAGCCCTTCTCTTGTGCTGGGTTCTGTAGGTGCAGCACCTTGAGGTGGGATGGGGGATGAATGAGGAGTTGGATCTGCACCCAAGTCTCGTGAGCTCCCAAGCCCCAGATCTTCCAGGACTTTCTAATGGCGAATTCCCCCAGTCTCTGTAATGTAGACTGGGTCTCTGTGGGCCAGCACTGGGTGGGCATGCTCTGTTGAAGATATGTGTGCTTTGGAGAGGGTCATTTCCCATGAAGCAAGGAGGCCGCTGCAGGGCACCCCTGGCTTCTTTTCACAGGGCAGCCTCTATGAGATGATTCCTTTCCAGAACTGCTGATCAAATATTGGTTTATGTGTTTATGTCTTGGAACTTTCAGGGGAAAGAAGGTCCTCCTGGTCCCCAAGGCCCATCAGGAATTCCAGGAATCCCGGTAAGTAGCACTTTTTAAAAAATATATTTTTAATTGAGCTTTCGTAAGTTCATACAACAGTCTTTCATCAAATTTAGATCTCCCCTCCCCCATACATGCCCCCCGTCCCCCTACTGGACCTCAAGTATTCCACCATACATGTTAAATCCTATCCAGTCAAGCATTTGTACTAAAGTGTCCTTCAGTGTAAATTCATCCTCTGGAGTCTAGTCAGTCCATCTATACAACTAAGGCTTGTGAAACATCGTGGAGCAAGAGCTAGAGAAAAGACTAATACATCCCTCAACTCTCACCAGCCAAACTTCCTTATACAACAGTGTGATGCACAACTGGCCAAGTTTTAAAGAATAAGAGACTGTAGAGTGTGGACAGGACTCCTATATGGAGCCTCATCTACCACAGCTCAGGGACCATTGTGGAAGAGGGGGCAGAAAGATTGTAAGAGCCAGGGCTTGTTCATGAACACAGGGAAGCAGAGGCTTTCAGGCCACTGGAAGTTTGTACACGTGAACTTGTGGCAGTGGTGGTGTCGAGCTCAGGACCCATGTCAGCTCAAGTAGCAGTTTTTAAGAGTCTGGTTTCTCTTCATGAAAATAAGCAAACAAAAATGTGTTCCAGTCAGGATTGGTAAGCATACACCTATGATTCCAGCACCAGAGAGGTGGAGGCAGGATTTAAGACCAGCCTGGAGTATGTGAGACCCTGACTTAAAATCCTCTCTCCTGCCTCAAAGAATGAGTTCTACCATTGTAGAAGAAGTGCATGGCCATTAGAAAAGCGTGTAGTGCAACGCTTAGCAAGTTCTGTTCATAGGCAAGTAGGAAGAATTTCAGGCTTTGTGAGAAATGTGCTCTGTTGCAATCCCTCAGCTGAGCTGCCATAAGGCAGCATGGGTTTTGTGGTATTTTAGAAATTAGAAGAAAAATAATCACATATGGATATACAATATACACATGTGTACAGACACATCCATGTTTGTTTTAGTTTCCAGACCTACTGTTACAAGTTCATAAAAGGCATATACACTATGTCTAATGGATATAGCATTACATGTGTGGTATTTATGTTGCCTCATAAAGCTTATAATTATTCCTTTTCAATTAAATTTTTTGTGAATTTTAAAGTTTATTTTGATCATATGTAAATCCCTTCCCCATCTGCATTCTTGTACTAGCCTCTCACCAGAGTTTGTGTAATCGGTTATATATAGAGCTAGATGATAGATGATAGACAGACAGTCAGACAGACAGACAACAGATAGATATACACAGATAGATGATAGATAGATGATAGATAGATAGAGATAGAGATAGATAGATGGATGATAGATAGATGATAGATGATAGACAGATGATAGATGATAGATAGATTGATAGATAGATGATAGATAGATGATAGATGATAGATGATAGATAGATAGACGATAGATAGATGATAGATAGATGATAGATAGATGATAGATAGATGATAGATAGATGGATGATAGATGACAGATATTAAGGTCTATAGAGTCTAATTTGTCCAAATGTCCTTTGGTGTGGATTCATCCACTGGAGCCTTATTAGCCTACCCAATCACACCCTTAAAAGAGATTGGCCCTCCCCTTCCCAGCAGCCGTTGGTTTTCAATAGTCCCTCAGGTAGGGTTGGGGTTTCTTACCCACCCTTTCTTTCTCATGCATAGCATTTTCTTTGATTCCTTTAGTGACACCCTAGAGTGGAGTTTTAATTGTCAGACTGTAATTACTGCTAAGATTTTTGATATATACTGAAAAATTAACCTTAAACAAATGTTTATTCTCAATGTCTCAGTTTAATACGCATCTTGATAGGGTTGAGATCTCTAGTGTCCTCCCAGTAAGATCTGTGCGGGAACTGGTCCTTCTCCAGTTAAATGAGCATTTGCAATCGACTGGTCACAGCACCCTGGTCCTGCTCCCATATGTCCTTTAACTTCAGGCATACTGACTTTCATTGGCTCCTGGGACGTGCAGCAGTCTCTCCTGAGACACTTGATCCCTCCAGGACACATGACTTCTGCCTGTTCATTTCTGCCTGTGCAGAATGACCTCTGGTTACCTCTTTTACTGGTTCATGCCTCCCAAGCCCTGGGTGCTGGGAATGAAATCTAGGGCATCACATATATTAGGCAAACACCCTATTACTAAGCTACATCCCTAGCTCCTAATTCAATTGAACATTTTATTCCTTCAATTTGTTGGAAAAGTATTACACACACACACACACACACACACACACACACAAACACACGTATATTATGATTTTGTTGTTGTTTAGTGATGCTAGGAGTCAAACCCAAAGCTTTGCACATGCTAGGTGAATGTAGCCCGCGGTCGAAGCCTTTAGTCTCAACCCCATGTCAGCCCAGGCTTCGCTTCACTCCTTGCTTCCTTCTGAGCTGAGACAGGCTCTCCTCTCCCCTCCTTTCACGTCTGAATCTCCATCCTGATGCTGTCGCTTCTATTATCTTTTGTTATCCATTGATCTGATTGTATCATCCACTCAGCATCTCTAATTAGGTACCCCCTATGTGCTAGATTGGAGAGCATAATCGAGGGGCATAGTTGGGAATTGTATTATGCTTTATAGTTTGGGTGTGTGCACATCTGCCTCTGTGGAGCCTTGCCTCCCCACAGAGCAAACAGCAAAGAAATGTGGGAAAGAATGAAGAGTGCCCTTCCAGTTGACTCTTTAACAAGTGTGACCACTGATGGAGGCTGGCTGTCCTGGGCACAGCTCACTACAAGCCTGCAGCCCAGGGTGTTGAGTTACCTGTTGTAGCATACAGATCTGAAGTGTCAGGGGAAGCAGGAACCCTTGCACATATAAGTCTTGAGAGTGGTGTGCTGTCCAGCGGGGACCTGTGTAGTGATTTGATTCTAACAATGGTGTGTCAGTCACTTTCTGTTGCCATGATAGAAACACTGACCCAAGCAACTTATAGAAGGAAGAGTTTATTTGAGCTTGTGGTTCCAAGGGGCAAGAGTCCATCATGGCGGGGAGGCATGGCGGGAGAGGTGACTGGAGGAGGAGCAGAAGCTAAGCTCTCACATCTGCAAACAGGCACAGGAAACAAAAGAGCAGCTGAGATCCAGAAAGGCTTAAGAACCCTCTAAGCCCCCCAGTGACGTGCTTCCTCCAGCATGGCCACACCTTCTAAGGCCTCCCAAAACAGCACCACCACTGGGGACAAACTGTCCAAATACTTGGAGCCTGTGGTGGGCATTTTCATTCAAAACACCACAGATGGTAAAGCCAAGAGAGACAATCTCCAGTTTGCATTTTGTGCCCATCCCTGTCGTCAGTCTCCCAGGGGACTAGGCTGGGGGTGGGCAGCCCCGGGTGTAACTGTGCTCTTTCCTTAACCTACTCAGTCTCCTTCTCCCTGTTTTCACCCTTCAACACTGAGGTCCAAGATCTTACTTTCAATACTTTTCTACTCATCCCTTCCTCTCTCCCTTCTTCCCCTCCAGTGTGGCCCTGACCATATTACCACCCTTTCTGGTGTTTATTGTCACCATTAATCCAAGACTGGGCTTGTACTGACTTACTTCCTGTGCGTAATGCTTGGCCCTCCTCCCTGTAGCTTTTGTATAGAAGGGAGAATAGTTTTGGGTTCCTTCCTGACCCTCACAACCCAATCTTTCTTCTCTGACTCGTTCACACCTGTGCCCCTTAAATCCCTCCACACCGGCACAAATCACTCCAGCTGCTTTCCTTCCTCTGTCAAGTTCTTCCTGCCTGACACCTCCTCTCTGCCTTCTGAGTGGACAGTGAGAACCATAATGACTTCTGTGTGTACTGAGTTCATGTGTGCACAGGACTTTCCACACATGAATACATTCCATCTATCCACTCACCTGTAAACTACCATCTGATGTCATTTCCTCCTGAGACATGCCCTTGACTGTCGCGAGCCGGGACTCTGTCCAGCAGAGTCCAGGAAAGACGACACAGACACCAAGGTGGGGTTCAAGCTTCTGTTTCTCTTTCATCCTTTATTCTCTTCACTATGATGCTGTCTCTCACTATGATGCTGTAGTCGTTGTTCTGTTCTATTACATACCTAGCTGTTTATATAGCATTTCCAACAGCCCTTCCCCCAGGCCGGTACCAATCAGGGCACACACACGTGCAGCGGGCAGGCAGAGTGGCTCATTAGGCTCATAGCAAGATCATCAGGCTGGCAGCACCTGTTTGGCCTCTCCATACTTTGGAGTAAACAAGCGGGATTCACGAGCCTTGGCAAACAGCCAAGAGTTGAAGTAAACAGCACGAGGTTTGGCAGCCAGCCAGGGCTCCATCTTTGGCTGGCTCGGCTGTGCTCGCTTCCCACA
>NW_008353937.1:3567131-3579716 GCF_000622305.1 Nannospalax galili
GTTCCCCGTACGGGCCACCATTTGTCGCGAGCCTCAGCTCTGTCCAGCAGAGCCGAGGAAAGACGACACAGACACCAAGGTGGGGTTCAAGCTTCTGTTTCTCTTTCATCCTTTATTCTCTCTTATTCTCTCTCACGTTCTCTTCACTATGATGCTGTCTCTCACTATGATGCTGTAGTCGTTGTTCTCTTCTATTACATACCTAGCTGTTTATATAGCATTTCCAACAGCCCTTCCCCCAGGCCGGTACCAATCAGGGCACACACACGTGCAGCGGGCAGGCAGAGTGGCTCATTAGGCTCATAGCAAGATCATCAGGCTGGCAGCACCTGTTTGGCCTCTCCATACTTTGGAGTAAACAAGCGGGATTCACGAGCCTTGGCAAACAGCCAAGAGTTGAAGTAAACAGCACGAGGTTTGGCAGCCAGCCAGGGCTCCATCTTTGGCTGGCTCGGCTGTGCTCGCTTCCCACACTTGACCTCTCAGCAGAGTTAGGTATGAATGTAAGCTACACTTAAGAACAGGGGTTGGAGACATGGTTAACAAGTGGTTAAGAGTGCTTTCTGTTCAGTTCCCAGCACCCATACCAGGCAACCCGACACTATCTCTTCTGGCCTTCGTGGGCATCTACACATTTGTAGCATACACACACAGAGACACACAAGCATACAGGAATAAAAATGAAATAAAATATACCTAAGTCTGGCCTCTTAATACTCATCATAGAAATGAGGCTATAACCGTGAGCATCACATCCTCCTCTGTCCATTCCACACCACCTCCCCATCACAGTGCTTCCTCAAATAGGCTGAATGGAGGACCAGCTGAGTGAGTGGCATGTGAATGAAAGTGAGCTCCTGACTGTGAACTCAAAGTCCTGGTCCCAGGAGACTGTGGTTTCATGAGAAGCCAAATGAAAGAGCCAGAAACCATTGACACAGTGCAGGATGCATTGACTTACATATGGGTCCATATGGGGGACCCAGAGGATGGACACCCAGGCCAGACTGTGAGGAGGCCTGTCTTCGTTTGCCTTCAATTGCTGTGACAAAACACTCTGACCAGTACCAACTTGGGGAGGAAAGGATTTATTTGTCTCACAGTCCATCATCTGGGGAAGCCAAGGCAGGAACCTGGAGCACAGACCATGGAGGAACGCTGCTTACTGGCTTGCTTCCCAGGCCTGTGCTCAGATGGCTTTCTTATACAACACAGGCCCACCTGCCCAGGGGTGGCACCACCCACAGTGGGCTGAGGCTCCTATAGCACTCAATAATCAAGAAAATGCCCCACAGACATGACCACAGGTCAGTCCAATGAAGATAATTCTCCATATGAGACTCCATCAACTCTGGTGTGTCAAGTTGGCAACTAAAGCTGTCCAGCACAGGGCCTCTGGAGTGCTCTAAGAGATGTGGCATGGGAGCTCAGTCAGCGTCAAGGTACATAGGCAGATAAAGGTGACAGGAATCAGGAAGAAGTTATGTCAGGTAGAAATGGGACCTTGAAAACAGAAATGGTGGATGCATGTACTTACTGACAGGAGGAATTTAACCCTTTCCAATTCTGTTAAGTGTTATGACACACAAGGGTCAGCAAGCGTACTAACATCTAAGGACTAACACTAGCCTCCAGTATGAAAATCAGCCTTGCATGCTGCATGAAACGCATATGTGGCATTTCATCAAATCCTTACCATAAAGTACAGATACACGTACACTCCTACAAAGCAGAGGTCCACACATTAAAGAAATGTCCAGCCGTACAAGGCAGTTTTTCTCTACTGGAAAGTCCTATTCATTTCTCAGATTATTCTGGAAGCCACACCTGGGACCCCAGAACCACCTCAAATCATTGCATTCAAGGACAGTGGTTGCATCAAAAGACCCAGATTCTGCCTCCTTTTTAGCCTTGAGTTTGCTGGTCTCTCTCCTCCATGTGCTTCGTTCTGTAAAGCTGGCTTGTTCTCTGGGCATGGCTCTCTGGACCCTTGTTCCCATAGCTTCCTTGCATGGAGAAGAAAGGTTGTGGAGTTGAAGTTTTAACTGCAGAGAATATTGACGTGTGGCCTGGTTTATTGGATGCTCGCACAGTAATGTTGGGAGCTGCATTTAAGGAATAGGAGGTACCCCTGGAGCAGTAGACAGCAGCCTGGATGGACGGTCCATGCTGGTCACTGCCCACAGTGGCATCCCCTCTTGGCCAGGCACTGCAGGTAAAGGCAGCAGTGGGCAGCTTTTGGGAGCAGCTGTCTGTTCAGGGGTGGCTGCCTCGTTGGCGCTGGTTTTGTTAAACATTGCAAACATGAGAAACTTGTGACTCTCTACGGGGCAGGGTTAGTATTTCTCTTTAGAAGAGGTGCCAAGGGGCCAAGAGTTTGGATAACTTGCCCAAGGTCCTGTGCCTAAACAGTACAAATAGGGCTCAACCCTTCCTTCATTGAGCTCTAGTCCCTCTGCTGTTTTCTTTTGCCGGAACCTGGATCCAGGTGGCCCAGGATTGCACCTTTGGCTGTCTTATGTTTCCTATTTTGTGAGATTCTGAAGATCTACTTACCCTAAATATGAGAGTTAATTGTCCCAGCTAGCACTGAGACTGGCTGGGGCAGAGGGATTAGTGGAGAGGGAATCATAACTTTACTTTGTGGAGAGAAATGTCGCGTTCCTCTGAACACTGTGACGACGCAGTCCTGTTCTTTGCTCCCTGCATTCTGGGGTCGTGGGAACTCTGCTCAGTTCCACGTTGCAGCATGGTGTCTGTCCTCTTCTTCCCCAGCACCTGCACCCCCAATGCTCATTGAAGATGTCCACAGATGAGGTCCTAGGGTCCTATGTTTGACGTCATGAGTATGTTCAGTGGGGGCAACTGTAGATCAGTAGCAGGAATCATGATGCAAAATGCAGAATGAGTTTGCATTTCCAGTATGCTATCCACATCTGGAACCTCGGAGTTGTGGAAGAAACTGGGAGATCAGATACACTCTGTGGGTTGAGATGCCCCCTGTGCTGCTAAGTGGACATGAAGCTACTGGAGACTAAGCAGAAAGATGGGGATGGGTTGGTTGTCTTGGTGACCATGCTCCCTTCTCTCCAACTGTCCCTGACCTAATTGCCGATTTTATTTTATCTTGCAGGGAGAAGAAGGCAAACAGGGCAGAGATGGAAAGCCAGGTCCCCCAGGAGAACCAGTAAGAGGCTCTACACTTTTCTGCATGCCAAATTCGTTTCTCAGCTACAGCTCCTCTGGTCCTGTGATTCAGACACACAGGCATGGTTACAGCTCATGCACCACGTCCCTTTCTTCTAATAGCCTTGCATGGGAAACACGCTGCCCTACTCTGTGGCTGAGGGAACTATGTCTCAGGGAGGTAAGTAGTCCATTCCAAAGTCACATAACGGACTCGTGACAGCCCAGGAGTCTGAGTCCAGGGCTCTTGCCCTTCTCTCTACACTGTTTTATTGCCCATGTGGCTGGCCCTGTGGATATGGAAGAGGACAGCCATAGTGAGCCGGCCTCAAGTAGAAACCTGATTTCTGAAAGATTCTCACGCTGGCCAGCTGAGCTGCAACCAGCTCCTGGTCTCGAGAGTTGCCTACAGATCCATTCTGAAATCTAGCCCATAGGTATTTGTTGTTGCTTTGAGTTTTCTTTACTGACATCTGTCCAGAGACCCTAGTAAAGTTGCAGACCCAGTGATCCAGAAGATGTTTTTCTGGCCCCATAGCTACCCACTGGGAGGTGCAAACGTTTCACAATACCCTTATCTGTGACCTCAAAGCTATTTGGGGATTTGTCTTTCCTGTGTTCAAGGCTCTGTCGTGATGACGATGGCACTCAAATTTCTGTCAGTACTTTTGTCTTCACAAGTTCAGTGCTGGGGCATCTCAGTTAGCAGAATGCTGTCCTAGCATGCACAAGGCCTTGGGTTCCATCCCCAGTACTGCAAAGAAAAATAAAACCATATAAAATAAAATAATTTTTAAAAAACTCTGCTATGTGGCAGTGAAGATGAAGGGCTGCTTGGGTCGGGAGAGACCTGGCTTTCCCCCATGCCCTCTTAAAGCCTGAGTACATGGCAGGACACGCAAATTCTGGAACGCTCTCCAGCTCCGAGAAAGGAAAGTCTCTGTGGGACCTGACCTGGGACTTCCCCAGGGTGCTGTGCTCCAGGGAAAGGCAGGGAAGTGGAGCAGTGGGTACAGCTTGACCCATTTTATGTAAAAATAGGAATCTGTATATTCTCCTGGATTTTAGAGGCGCTCTAGACGCCATAGAGGACACCAGTGGAGGCAGAGTCCGGCCATGGAAGGATTGCCTGAAGGGAAGGCAACTTTGTACTCCATGGTGTTTCAGTTATGGCTCTTTTGAGAATGGTTACATATATTTATTTGTATATGTCCACAAGCATGTGCCTGGGTAGTGCACTTATAAAAGTCAGGGGTCAACTTGCAGAAGTCAGTTCTCTGCTTCCATCATGTGGGTCCTGGGGACAAAACTCAGGGCAGCAGACTTGGCAGGAAGCATCTTTGCCTCTCAGCAGTCCTTACTGCTCTACCGTTCTCTTTTAAATTTTATTTAGTTTAACTTTTTTAAAGATGTATTCACTGCTTATGTGTATGTGTGTGCCTGCATGTGTTTACGTGCACCACACACGTGCAGGTGCCCATCAAGGCTGGAAGAGGATGTCAGTTACAGGTGGTTGTGAGCTGCCTGCCATGGGTGTCAGGGGCCAAATCTGATTCCTTTGAAGGAGCAGCCAGTTCTAACTGCTGAACCATCTCCTCAGCCCCCTTTTAATTTTAAACCATGTTTGTGTGTTCTAGTTTCTTTTCAATTGCTCTGACAAAACACTCTGACCAATACCAACTTGGGGAGAAAAGGGTTTATTTCATCCTACAACTCCCGGGTCACAGCTCACCAGGGAGCCCAAGGTAGGAACTCAGGGCAGGAACCTGGAGGCAGGAGCTGGAGCACAGGCCATAGGGGAACGCTGCTTACTGGCTTGCTCCCCAGCCCCTGCTCAGCCTGCTTTCTTATACAGTACAGAACCACCACCCACAGTGGCCTGGGCCCTCCCACATCACTCAATAATCAAGAAGATGCCCCACAGACATGGCTACAGGCCAGTCCAAAGGAGGCAATTCCCCAACTGAGGCTCCCTCAACCCAGGTGTGTCAAGTTGACACTAAAGCTATCCAGCGCAATATGATGTTAATAGAATTGAGTTTAAAATACAGCAAACGAGATTATGTTATGGTACAATGCCAGCAGTGATGACAGTAACAGTGGCTTTGGATGCTGGCTGTGTGACCTGGAAGCTCTGAGCTTCACTCCCCCTCCAGGGGATGGAGGGTAATATGCTAACTTGCCAGGGCTGTGGAGGGTCAAACGAGGCAAAGAATGTCCAATACTCCAGGCTTATCTAACTCTTAATTATTTTAGTGAGGTTTGCTTTGTAAGTGCCCTACTTTAACTCCTGGTGAGGTCAAAACTGTGGAGCCTTTACAGCCACTAAGTGGAATTACATAAAAGTTTTTCTAGTGAGGCTCCTGTTCTGTTTAATTTGCTTGGTCATAAACTATTATGACTCATTTGGAATCTTACACGGCTTGCCCGAGGCACTTTCTTTGTTATTTTACACTGTCAGCTGTAACAGCCAATGTTCACTGTTGAGGGAAAAGAAAACTTTTCCAGGGAGAACAAAGTGGGATGCTTTGTGGAGCTGCCCATGGGGGTACATGGCAGTCTGAGGGTGAGGGGTCGATGAGTGGACTACACGGGTGATATTGTACAAGTCTGTCCTGGAACATGTGGGGCCTTGCCAGTGTAGACCCCAGAAAAGCCTAGGGTTATGGGTGTTCCTATTGTCCCCAAATGAGGAACCTGGGATACACAGAGGCTAACAGGTGGGCCAAGGTCTTTGTGAGTGGAGAAGTCTCCAGGATTCATAGCTCTGGAGCTGACCCAGAGCTCAGAACTCACAGCTCAGAGCTCAGAGCTCAGAACAGGGATCCACCTTTGTGCTGAAGGAGCATTGACCTGAGAGGCTGTCCCTAGGGTACAAGCCCACTAGTTTTCCTTCCATTGGATTATCGAATGCCTGCACCAGGGACTGGCATTGTTGGTTCAGGAGGAGTCTTATAAGAAAAGCTCACTCAGGAGACAGCTGGTTCTCATGGACCAGGTCAAACTCAGTGGCTCCGCAGGACTGGTGACACCCTGAGGCCCTGATGTGTCCATGCCCAAGTCCTCGCTCTGGCTTGTTCTGGATTTTCACCTCAGTCACCCTGAAAGCTTATGACTCTGAGCTGCTGGGAGAAAGTTGACATAGGATGGGTGGAATCTGGGGTTGTCCCCTGAGATCTCAGAGATTAGGATTCCAGGAGGGCACCTTACAAAGTGAAGCACCCACAGGATGAGGCACCAAATGTACCCTGGGGGGAGGTCATGAAACACAAGCCTGTGAGTGGCACCTCCAAGGACAGCTGGGGTCCAGGATCTCTGGCGTTCCCTGAGAAGCTCTGACTATACAGAGATTATATCTGCAGTCCCCATTTCTGCAGATGCCTGTCTGGCTGAGGTCTAGAGAATCACAGACTCTGCTGTGGCAACTCCACTTTGGCCTGTTCTTATGTGAGGGGCACAATGGAGAAACAGGCAGGTAGACACAGAGGAGATAGGCGACAGACTGGACAGAGGGAAGAACAGGTGGGTAGATAGGCAACATTTTGAACTGCTTGTTGCTTAATTTTTTAAACAAGACATAGTTGATATTGGCTAGGATAAAGTGCAGAGTGTCACTTAGAGCCCCAATTACAGCCCTGCTTGTGTGTCCTCTAGCAGATGACGTAACTTCTCTGAGCCCTGTGTTTTTCCTAAGGGATAACCAGTGTGGCCTCACTGGGTTTCTGTGAAGAGTCCTTATTGTTCAAAGCGCTCTAGTCACGCCTAGTGACTGCTAGCTTCTGTCAGGTTTCTGCTGGTAACTTGGCCAGTGGTCACCCTTGCCTTTGCTGATGGGGACAGGACCAAAACCTGCAAGGGGAGAAATCCCAGATTTATAACTGCAAAATCAGGTATAGGGTAGAAATGGCAGCGAGCATCACACAGCTGGACTTGAGCAGGATGGGGCAGAAGCAACAGGCAAAGACCTGTGGGCAGCAGCACTTCCGGCTCCTGTCTGAAATCTCCTTCTAACCCCAAGGATGGCCCTCTCCCTCTTTCTTTTCTGGTCTGGATGGACCCCATGTGATCAGCAAGGTTTACTCTGTATGAAAATGAGGCCAACTGCGTGTTTAAGGAAGGTCGTGTCCTCGGGGTACAATGAGGAAAGATCCAGAACACTGGCCTAGCTGCCCATCAACCGATGCTTCCTCTGCAGCACCCCCTCCCCCACCTCCGGCCCTTTGGTCTGAACCTCACCTGCTTTTGTTCATTGTTTGGTTCTGTCCAGAGCAATGCCGGGGACTCTCTGGTGCAGCAAGAGAGTCCTTGCCCTCCTTTGTGAGTTGGGGACATGGGGGTGAGGAAGGGAACTGTGGGGACTGGACCACCCACCACCTCAGCACAGCCTCTGCCCCTGTGGCCTGAAGCAGGCTGTTCCCTCTAGAAGTGTGGTAACCATCAAACTGCTCCACTCTTCAGTGAACTGCAACCATTCCTAGTTGCCTTGAGATGTCTTTGTGAATCAAGTCATTTAGAATGAAGATGCTCATACTTTTTCTTTAGGCTGGAACACTGTGAACTGGTAATCTGGGGATAAGGCCTGAGCCAACGTCATCCCAGGAGACCTTGGCTCTACCAGGTCCGGATGCGCAGCGGAGACTGGCACAAAGGAAATGCATCGCAAATCGCAGGCCAGGGCTGGCTGCCTGCTCAGCCAGGGGCACGTGGGAATACACTGGAACAAAGGGCAGGCGGCCATTGGAAGTTCCTGAAGATGGGAGTCTCAAACTCTCTTTTTTCTCCCTCACTGTAGGGCAAGGCAGGAGAGCCAGGCCCACCAGGGGCAGAGGGAGCCCGCGGTCCACCTGTAAGTACAAACCCTGTGCTGTCCCCAGTAGGGTGAGGCCTGCCAGCCACGGGGCCCATGTTCTCGAAGTCCCTGTCCTCAACGCACAGGTGCTTCTGTAAACAATTCCGCTTTCATCCAGCCCTAGCTCTGCCTGTATCTTCAAGATTGCAGCCATTTCTAGCACGTTGTCGAAGCTTTTCTTCATTTCTACCCTCTTTATACTATTTTTAATGTAGTTTTTCCTCTGGATAACTGAAGGAAAAGTGAGTTTGCCTTTTAGTTTTATGTTATTGGAGACAGAGCCTCAGGTAACCAAGGCTGGGAGTCATTATGTAGCTGAGGGTGACCTTCAACTTATGATCTTCTTGCTTCTGCCTCTGAGTACTGGGCTTACAGATACACAGCACCATGCTGGGTTTTATGCAGTCCTGTGGATAGAGTCCCAAGTCTTGTGTATGCAAGGCAAGCGCTCTCCCAGCTGGTCTACATCCCCGGCCTCCGTCTTTTAGCTCCATAACTCAAACTTTTGTCCAGTTGTTTAAGTATTCCTGTTCTAACAGTGTCATTATAATGTTGGTAATATTAAGGAGATAAAATAAAACAAGAATTTACAGAAAAAAGTAGATTCTCATTCTACAACAGGATAAAGCTTTGTTAATATCTTAGTGTATATTTATGATTTATTTTTCCATCTATGAATTGCAACTTTTCTATATTTAAATATGTATCTAGTTATTGCACTGAACATAGATATTAAATAAGCTCTATGTTTTAAGATTTTTATCTTCCTAACTGCTTCACTTTTTATAACGCTGAAATTATTTATACAACTTCTTAATTACTTTGGAAAATAAAGATTTTAACGAAAATCCTAGAATCCAATTATCTATCAAAAAGTAACAGATCAAAATGCTGTTTCTGTTTCCTTAGTGTCGTGTTTTTCTTTCAAAAAAAAATCAATAGATCATCTGGCTAGTGTTCATTCAGGAGGAAATGAAACACAAAAACATCGATGTTTCCTTCCCCTCTCCCTGACTCCCTGCCTGCACCGGGAGGAACCAGGACATGGACAAGGATTGATGGAGAATAAGATGCTGAATCAGCATCTGATTATTTTTTCTCAAACAGACTTTAACTGATAGTCCCATTAAATCCTTTCTGAAGGCATTTTAAAATTTAGGGAATGGCTGCTTACTGTGGAGTGCAATATCAGCCCTCATAACTAAGTGGCTCTAGTGAATAATGGTTTGGTTTCATCAGGGTTACAGCAGTAACAAGGCTCCCTTTCAGCAGGACGGACTCCTTCACTGGGTCCTGACTCAGGGGTAAGACCCATCTCTGCACAGAGGATTCGAAGGCAGGGATGAAAGTATAGAGCCCCAAGCTGTACTAAGGGCCAGTTCCTCTGCTGGCTTGGCTAACAGAGCAAAGGTTTGAAGAACGACAGAAGTTTGGCGAGAGACAGCTGGGCCCTTTACTTTGTATTATTTATTTATTTAATTAATTTATTAATTATTATTATTTAATGTTTATGAGTGTATTGCCTGCATGCACGTAAGTGCACCCATGCCGTCCAATGCCCACAGAGGCCAAAGAGGGCATCAGAATTCCCTGGAACTGGAGTTATGGCAGGGTTTAACCCCCTATGTGGGGGTTGGCTCTCCAGTCCAACTTTGTTATTTATTTGGTGTGACGTTGATTACAAAGGGGTCATTTCTGAACTGCTTCTCCTCTGCAGAGTGGAGCTCATGGCAGCTGCCACTCCTGGAGGGTGGAGGGAGTGTTAAAGCCACCAAGGAAGCATAAAAACCCCAGCCAAGCGTCTGGCAGGAGCAGGGATCCCTGTTGGGGCTTTGGTCCTGAGGGTACAGGACGATAGCCAGTCAGAGTCTCTGCTTTGGGGCCACTTGGCCTTGGGATTCAGCCATTTAAAGAGATTTCCAGCACCCAGGCGGAACCCTGCCCTGTTCTGAAGAGCTGGAGATCTTTGTTTGCTGATTTGGTCTAGACAGCAAGTCTGCAGAGGTGGGGTCCATCCTCACATTCACATTTGGCGGAACCCTGCCCTGTTCTGAAGAGCTGGAGATCTTTGTTTGCTGATTCGGTCTAGACAGCAAGTCTGCAGAGGTGGGGTCCATCCTCACATTCACATTTGATCTAGCCTCACTCTCACATGTGGCTACTGTGTCCTAGTGAAGAGAAGTGAAGCATCCAGGGCCCCGCAGGTGCAGAGTAGAGACTTGGTTCGTTCCCCAGACCATCGCACAGTCAGCCCTGGTCCATAGATGCAGGGGCGCCATGTGCAGGCAGGATAGGGAGGCTGGGCAAGATGCTGTTTGCCTTAGTGCACTCTTCATGCTGATGCTAGGGCTTCTGTGGGCAAAGCACTTTTTCTGAGGTTACAGTGGTTAGAGATGAATCTAAATCTGAGATGACTTAGATCTTTTCCTTCATCTCTCCCCATCAACGACTACCATGTTCTATCTGTTCGCCATCTAGTTGCTGGGCAGACTCTCATTTAACCCCAGTTAAAAGCTTCAGGCCTGGGATCAGAAATGCAGTTACTTAAGTTGGGGTTTGGCCAGACTCCTGGCCACTTGTCTGCCCCTTGGGGATTCTAGAGGGTTCAGATTTGGCCACCTCATCCTGCTGCCGTAGCTGCATCCTCTAGAGGCTAGGGAGGTCATGGGTTTTAATCAGCCATGGTGGGAGGAGGTACACAGTGGCATTTCTAGGTTGTGAGCACAGCACCTTCAAAGACCTCTTTGGATGATGTTCTCCTCTCGTGGTCTAGCCTGAGATTTTATGCTCCCTAATTGAGTCTTTATTAACTTATGGGATCTGGGGATGAAATTAGAGCCCATCAGATGCAATCAGGTGGCACTGGGTCTTGATCCCGAGAGCACTCTTTGACCTCCTTGGGTTGAGGATGGCCCTAGACAGGTGTGCTCTGTATCAGATGGGCCTGTGTGTGAATCATGATACCACATCACTACCTAAGTGACAAACCATCCTGAGCTCTGGTTTCCTTATAAAATGGGGTAAACAGAACCCATCTTCAGGGCTTATCTTCAGGGCTTAGAGACCATGAAATAAGCATGTGACAGATGCGGTATTGTGTAAGGTGCAGACCTCCCCTCTTCCCTGCTTTCTGCCTCTGCTTCCTATTTTTCTTCCACCTGTCCCTGGCACAGAGCCAGGCTCAATACCCTACAATTGGTGGCAAACGAGAGGAGACAGGGTAAGCTGTAGCCAGAGGATAGGATGGAATGCAGCATTTCCCCATATCCCTACCCTTCCCTGCCCTCTACCTGCTCGTTGCTGGTGTAACTTTACTATTTCTTCCAGGGCTTCAAGGGACACACAGGTGATTCTGGCCTGCCGGGTCCTCGGGTAAGTGGATGGCTCACTTTTGAGGGCAGCTCAGGTATCCCAGAGCTGAGACTTGTGAAGAGAAGATTCCAGGGCTTCAGGCAGGGCAGTGCCTTGTT
The DNA here is from genome assembly GCF_000622305.1 of Nannospalax galili. Lineage (NCBI taxonomy): Eukaryota > Metazoa > Chordata > Mammalia > Rodentia > Spalacidae > Nannospalax > Nannospalax galili. Next base: position 3,578,637 of record NW_008353937.1, read on the forward strand.
ACTCAGAAAAGGACAGTGGACGCTCTAGCATGATGGCACAGTAGGCAGCATCATCCCACCTTTTAGTCTGAATCCTCTAGATGGTTCTTCTGAGGTGACAGTGGCATGTGGCCAAATTGGCCAAAACAGCCTGGACTCAGGTCACCTTGACTGTATCAGTTGTGTGTGGCCCCTGAGCCCTGTGTCGAGGAATAAACTGAGACCCAGTGTATGTGTGTGATTCTCCCAGTATCCTAGAGCTTGTATGTGGACACATAGGCCTTCTCAAGAGGAGAAGACCCCAGAGCCCTTTTCTTACTCTTTTACTCCTCTCTCTTCCTAGTACCCCAAATGGAAGAGACGGTGGGGGTGGGTGATGAGATTCCTTGACTGTTGTGGATGGCCAGGATGGAGGAGGCCTGTAGCCAGGAGATAGCAGGGCCTCAGGAAGACCCTCCTGACCCTTCAGCTGCTGGTCTTCCTGTCTTCCTTGCCGGGGAGGCACTCAAGGCTTCACACACTCTGTACTGTGACCCCAAGTTCTGCCCCAGACGCTCCCCTGCCCTGCAGGGGAAACTTCCTGCTTGACAGCCCTCTGGGTCTCTGCATCTGTCCATAGTCTCTGGGTGCTTTGGGTTTGAAGCAACTTGTAGTGGAAGCATCTCTGCCTCTAACTGCAGCCCTTTGTTCCTAGGGAGAGCCTGGTGCCACAGGGCCCCCTGGACCAGAAGGATCACCAGGAAAAAATGTAAGTAAGGTGCTGTGGATTGCTGGGGTTGAGGGAACAAGGGAGAAGCACCTAGGAGCCTGACCCCAGTGGTAGGAGGCCGTGCTGTGAAGGTACATAGGGGGTTGTCACAGAATCGGTGCTCGTAGAGGAGGCTTGGAGTTTTCCATTCAGGGGTCTGCCTACACATCACAGTTGATAGGTGGCTTTTCTGAATTCATCTGATTTATCTAGTATATCAATGATGGGCCCATCAGATCCACCTTACATAGATTTGAGAGGCATTTCATGGTTTCTCCCAGATTGTCTTTCCATCTCTCGATCTTTTCAGTGCTCAAAGCAATCCTTAGTCTCATATCTTCCTCACTCTGTCC
>NW_008353937.1:3579887-3581034 GCF_000622305.1 Nannospalax galili
TCACCACCATCACCACCATCACCACCATCATCACCATCACCATCACCATCACCACCACCATCATCATTATCACCACCAACATCCTCACCATCCTCACCATCACCACCATCAGCATCAACACCACCACATCCACCATCAACACCAACATCATTACCACCATCATCACCACCATAGTTGCTGCCATTACCATCACCAGCATCAGCCCCACTTCTGGCAGTAAACCAACACTGCTGTCATGAACCGTGTCACACAGCAGACATCTCGGGAGTACCTCCCTTTTCCCTGGTCTTGGAATCCACACAGAGAAGGTAGAGCTTTTCTCCCGGAGGTAAAAAGGCAGCCAGATCTGTCAGCTCAGCCTCCACTTCCCTTTCCAAGACTGGGCTACCTGATGTACATGGCGTCATGCAGAGCAAACTGAAATTTGGGGATGTAGTCTGACTTTCTGGGAATGGGTACTTGATCAGAAGCACAAGGGCACTGGGTGCTGAGGTCTCAAGTGGCCTCCCACCAGCCCTTCGCACCCTTCAGGACCTGCCAGGGAGCTAGCAGCTGGACTCCTCCTGGTGCTTTTGATGACTTAGTGCAGAATTTCTAAGTGACGTTACAATTGTAGCTGAATATACAGCCTGACTCTTCGTTTTAAGAGTGGACCGAAACTCGGAGGACCCCTCTACCTCCAGATATCTCACGAAACTGTGCTCCCACACCAGGCCTCGCTCATACCTTTATTCAAAGCTATTTCTCCAGCTTCAGTTGGGGAACTACATGCTTGCATCCACCCTGAGCTTATCAGAGAATCCTTCCCTTTTATCCCTAGGCCTAAACCATCTGATACACACAACGTCGAACATTCTTCTCTTTCTCACTGCTTTCAAAGAGGAAAGGAATATGAGTGTTCTGTGTTCATAGCTTTGATTCACTAGTTAAAGCACACCCACATTCATTCACTCTCCTGGGTGGAGGGCAAAGTGGCGTCCTTGAGGATCAAGGTCATAAGCCCAGGTCACTGGAGCTCATGGCTCAGCGAGCTTGGTTACATTGTAAATAGTAGCTTTTTGGTGGTAAGGTTGAATGAAGTCATTCACTGACTTCTGTCCATTTTGTAAAAGTCACTCCTACACTTTAGCAAGTTAGGTGTTTGGAT
>NW_008353937.1:3581641-3592968 GCF_000622305.1 Nannospalax galili
AAAGCACCCCCCGCCCCCCGGGAATTTTCCTTCACGTCTACTGTGAAGGAACTGGAGGGAACCACAGAGTAGATGCAGTGAAGTTCCAATGTTTCCTCGTAGAATTTATAAAATCAACCCAGTACGTGGAGTCCCGTGCATGCAGCTATATAGAGCTTACCTCTGATCAACTCCGGTGGGGTCTGAACCCTGAAGGACAATTTGTGAATCCTGACCCAGCTTACTCCTTCACAGTCTCCATAGAGGAAGCACGGGGTACAAGGATGGGGCTGTGTGTCCCTCTCCTGACAGACAGGGTGGGGCTGGGACAGGGGCCCAGCATGGCAGCTGATGGGAGATACTCTCTTCCTCCTTCTTTAATTTACAAACCCATTTCTGAAGCAGTACACAGTCTACTTTGTACAGTAACATGTCCGAGATTCTGTGCTTTCATCCACATCATGGGTCAGGTTGTGCTATGTGAGGAGGGTGCTCGGGACACTGTGAGGTGCTGCTGCTGCTGAATCACTTGCTACTGCTTTTCACACTGTCACGTGTTGAACACAAGGCTTCAGGTTTCTTACTGTGGTGACTGGAGCAGGCACGGTCTCAGCTTTCCACCCAGTGACCCAGGACAAGAACTTTGAGAGTCTTACTTCAAGATGAGGCTACCTTAAACCTCTGCGGTAGCAGGTAGTCCATGTCTGTGCCAGTGAACAAACATTTACATTTAGAAGTGCAAGCTAATGAGCATTCCCTTGTCTGGGTGAAGTGACTTTGCACATGTTTGGAACCACTGTCAATTCACAAAGAAATGTTCGAACACACTTCTGAGTCCCTTGGGTCTGTTGGTGAAGTCTGCTCCACATCTGACACTGGGCCTGTGCCATCTTCACATGTGACTCTGTGGTGTGACTCCTCTCTGTTTGTTCCAGGGTGATACTGGACCTGCAGGACCACAGGGCCCCAGAGGGCCAAGGGGCTCACCGGTGAGTTTTGCTGTGAGAGTAATTTACTACACAGTTCAGTGGGGCTGTTACCATGTTGACATTGGATTGGTTGACCTTTGCGTAGATACATATACTTTTTAAAAAATGATGTTCTGTGTCTTAGCAGATACTAAACAGCCACTGCCATCTGCCTCTAGCCCTCTCCTACACATACCGCTGCATAGCCCACTCACAGTCCACCCATAGAACCCACAGGGACCCTAAAGGGGCTGCTATCCTTCCAACTTTGGTCCATTGCCCAGATTGATCCATGTGCTATATCTGAGTTTCCTGTAGATGCTTCCACAAGCATCACAGCTGGTAGCTTTGATACAAATATATCGCCCTTTGTTTCTGGAGGCCAGAGGTGGAGGGTCAGTTGCCAGCTATGAAAGGAAGCATCCCTATGTCTCCACTTTGTGGGGTTAGCAGACTATCCTTACATTCCTTGGCTTATACACGTAACTCCCCATCCACGCTTCTCAGGATGCTCTTCCTCCGTGTGTGTGTGTGTGTGTGTGTGTGTGTGTGTGTGTACCTCCCATTTTCCTCTTGCATAAGGACACCAGTCATATTGGATTAGGGATCCAACATAATACACATCAATTCATGTAACCGATTACATCTCTGGTGTGTGTGTGTGTGTATGTGTGTGTGTCTGTGTGCACCTCCCATTTTCTTCTTGCATAAGGACACCAGTCATATTGAATTAGGGATCCAACATAATACACATCAATTCATGTAACCGATTACATCTCTGGTCATCTTGTTAACACATAACTTCACATTCTGAGGGCCTGGGTGTTAGCATTTCAACATGTCACTTTAACCCATAACACTCTACATGCAAATATTTTGGGTGTTATGCTTTCCTGTTCATACAATAGGAACATCAGAGAGTATGAAGGACGGCAGAGAGGTAGATATCTATTCAGGTGCCGGGTGCTGTGTAAAGAGACAAATGTGACCGACTGAGAGAACTGTATGAGGCGGCAGCAGGTGTACCACACACACAGCATACTGTTTAAGTGAAACTTTGCTTCTAGTGAGTATAAGCACACTCTACAACAGAGGTGGACAGTGCACTATTGTAAGTACGTAGACCAGAGCGGAGTTTACGTTGTCTAATGACATGGTCAGTGTGGACATGCTCCTTTTCGCACCTGCCACTGCCAGTAGGTTTGTCTCTCCAGCGTCACTGCCAGACTCTGAGTGATGCTGTGCTGTGACATCCAGAGGGCTGTGGTGTCTCTAGGCGCTAGGTACTTTTAGGCTCCATCACAGCCTGCGGGTCCACCGCTGGGGACACAAGCTACCCGCTGCTGCCTATGTGCCCTGCTTTGCTTTCCATTGCTGTGATAAACATCATGACCAAGAGCAGCTTAATGAAGAAAGGGTTCATTTGACTCACACTTCCAGTCCATAGTCTATCGCTGGGGGAAGTCAGGGCAGGAACATTGGTCAGAAATGCTCAAACAGAGAAATGCTCCCTACTGGCTTGCTTTCTCTGGACCATGCTCAGCTAGCTGTCTGGACATAGCCCAAGATCACTTGCCCAGTGGTGGCATGGCCAACCGTGGGCTGGGCCACCCCACATCAAATAACCACCAAGAAAATGTACCACAGATATGCTACAGACTGTGTGAGAATAAGATCTAACCCATATAATACACCCCAGCCATCGTGTTGTGCATGACTGTATTTGCAAATAAATTTCACTTATGTCTGTGGTTGTTGTAAATGTGTACACATCTCACAAACCTTCATTTTGCTTTCCTTAAACTACAGACGCACAGGAATGGGTATAGCCCGTGTGATAACCATCTCACAGCCACTGATTTCAAAGTAATATTGCAGTGTTCAGTGCTGGGGACTATGTGAGGTATTGATGTCATTCATTCAGTGTTCCCTTCAGCGAGATTCTGTGCTTTCATCCACATCATGGGTCAGGTTGTGCTATGTGAGGAGGGTGCTCGGGACACTGTGAGGTGCTGCTGCTGCTGAATCACTTGCTACTGCTTTTCACACTGTCATGTGTTGAACACAAGGCTTCAGGTTTCTTACTGTGGTGACTGGAGCAGGCACGGTCTCAGCTTTCCACCCAGTGACCCAGGACAAGAACTTTGAGAGTCTTACTTCAAGATGAGGCTACCTTAAACCTCTGCGGTAGCAGGTAGTCCATGTCTGTGCCAGTGAACAAACATTTACATTTAGAAGTGCAAGCTAATAAGCATTCCCTTGTCTGGGTGAGTGACTTTGCACATGTTTGGAACCACTGTCAATTCACAAAGAAATGTTCGAACACACTTCTGAGTCCCTTGGGTCTGTTGGTGAAGTCTGCTCCACATCTGACACTGGGCCTGGGCCATCTTCACATGTGACTCTGTGGTATGACTCCTCTCTGTTTGTTCCAGGGTGATACTGGACCTGCAGGACCACAGGGCCCCAGAGGGCCAAGGGGCTCACCGGTGAGTTTTGCTGTGAGAGTAATTTACTACACAGTTCAGTGGGGCTGTTACCATGTTGACATTGGATTGGTTGACCTTTGCGTAGATACATATACTTTTTAAAAAATGATGTTCTGTGTCTTAGCAGATACTAAACAGCCACTGCCATCTGCCTCTAGCCCTCTCCTACACATACCGCTGCATAGCCCACTCACAGTCCACCCATAGAACCCACAGGGACCCTAAAGGGGCTGCTATCCTTCCAACTTTGGTCCATTGCCCAGATTGATCCATGTGCTATATCTGAGTTTCCTGTAGATGCTTCCACAAGCATCACAGCTGATAGCTTCGATACAAATATATCGCCCTTTGTTTCTGGAGGCCAGAGGTGGAGGGTCAGTTGCCAGCTATGAAAAGAAGCATCCCTATGTCTCCACTTTGTGGGGTTAGCAGACTATCCTTACATTCCTTGGCTTATACACGTAACTCCCCATCCACGCTTCTCAGGATGCTCTTCCTGTGTGTGTGTGTGTGTATGTGTGTGTGTCTGTGTGCACCTCCCATTTTCTTCTTGCATAAGGACACCAGTCATATTGGATTAGGGATCCAACATAATACACATCAATTCATGTAACCGATTACATCTCTGGTCATCTTGTTAACACATAACTTCACATTCTGAGGGCCTGGGTGTTAGCATTTCAACATGTCACTTTAACCCATAACACTCTACATGCAAATATTTTGGGTGTTATGCTTTCCTGTTCATACAATAGGAACATCAGAGAGTATGAAGGACGGCAGAGAGGTAGATATCTATTCAGGTGCCGGGTGCTGTGTAAAGAGACAAATGTGACCGACTGAGAGAACTGTATGAGGCGGCAGCAGGTGTACCACACACACAGCATACTGTTTAAGTGAAACTTTGCTTCTAGTGAGTATAAGCACACTCTACAACAGAGGTGGACAGTGCACTATTGTAAGTACGTAGACCAGAGCGGAGTTTACGTTGTCTAATGACATGGTCAGTGTGGACATGCTCCTTTACGCACCTGCCACTGCCAGTAGGTTTGTCTCTCCAGCGTCACCTCCAGACTCTGAGTGATGCTGTGCTGTGACATCCAGAGGGCTGTGGTGTCTCTAGGCGCTAGGTACTTTTAGGCTCCATCACAGCCTGCGGGTCCACCGCTGGGGACACAAGCTACCCGCTGCTGCCTATGTGCCCTGCTTTGCTTTCCATTGCTGTGATAAACATCATGACCAAGAGCAGCTTAATGAAGAAAGGGTTCATTTGACTCACACTTCCGTCCATAGTCTATCGCTGGGGGAAGTCAGGGCAGGAACATTGGTCAGAAATGCTCAAACAGAGAAATGCTCCCTACTGGCTTGCTTTCTCTGGACCATGCTCAGCTAGCTATCTGGACATAGCCCAAGATCACTTGCCCAGTGGTGGCATGGCCAACCGTGGGCTGGGCCACCCCACATCAAATAACCACCAAGAAAATGTACCACAGATATGCTACAGACTGTGTGAGAATAAGATCTAACCCATATAATACACCCCAGCCATCGTGTTGTGCATGACTGTATTTGCAAATAAATTTCACTTATGTCTGTGGTTGTTGTAAATGTGTACACATCTCACAAACCTTCATTTTGCTTTCCTTAAACTACAGACGCACAGGAATGGGTATAGCCCGTGTGATAACCATCTCACAGCCACTGATTTCAAAGTAATATTGCAGTGTTCAGTGCTGGGGACTATGTGAGGTATTGATGTCATTCATTCAGTGTTCCCTTCAGACCCATGAGATGGGTGGTGTGAATCTATAGATGAGAAGAGGGGACACAGAGATGTTAATATTTTGCCCAAGATCATCTAGGCAGTCAACCTTCGAGCCAGCCTTTGAACTTAAGCAGCCTGGGCCAAGAATCTGAAACGTAAGGCTCTGTGCTAGAAGAGTGTACACTAGATTGCCTTGGCAGAAAGGTACCCTGCAGGGAGGAGGTTGAATCAGGAGTCTGACATTCATAACAGTTGGAGAAGGGACTGCAGCCTCCATCATGGGTATCATAGAGTCCAGAGGGGCACTTTCATGGAGGGTGAGACATACAGTGTGACTCTGGGGCCTGGGAAGGAAACCGGTCCCAGCCACAACAAGTCCGAGTTCACAGGGAACAGATGGCCCCTAGGGCCAGTGCTATGTGCTGATGTGTTGTGGTCCTTGTCCTGCAGAGGGAGGACCAGAGAGGGAAGCAGGAGAGGTATCATTTCCATAGGGATGAACTGAAGTATATATTTTTAGAGAGACACAGATGGGTGGGTAGGCGGAGGGAGAGAGGGAGGGGCAGCAGGCAGCGCTTGCTGGAAGGGCTGAGCATGCCTGCCAATCAGAAATACCCATCATGTTTCCCATTTCTGCGCTCACCAGCTCGGGAGCCTGTGTACAACCTGGGTCTTCTCTGTGTCTCAGCTGTCTTCTCTGTGATATCAGAATAAGGTCATCTATGCTACATGGTTTTTGGGAGGGTCTGGTGACATGAAGAACACGAATGTCCACAGTCTCACGGGCACATTTTAAGCGCCAAGTGGAGGCTGTGTTTCTGCTCACTAACTCACGAGCTATGCCCTTCATGAGGGCGATGCATTACAGCACAGGTTCAGATCTGCTCCAGCTCAGAGTGGATTCCTCACTTCCCTCTTGGGTTGGTTGCTTAGCATTTTTGTGCCTTGATCTCCCCATATGTAAAATGCTGATAATGTTTGCATTTGGTGTGAGGAGTGGCTGAGTTAGGAGAGGGTCTGATTCAGCTAAAGGCTGTTGACTGTAACATGTTTTGGGGATGCTGACACTTTAGTGAGTCCCTGCATCAGAGGTATAGGACAAGCTGCTGGAAACATTAGAGCCATGCGTCACAGACTCATGGCCGAGATGGAAGTCAAGCCAGGGAGAGCATTCAGTGGGCTGCCTGGTGGGCAGAAAGTGTTGAGTCTCGTGAAGTTGAGCGGTACATTTTAGGCAATAAGGTTGTTTTCTTTTCCTGATCTTTATTATATGAAAAATCCTTTCTTTGTTTTGAGAAAGGCTGTCATGTAGCCCAGGGTAGCCACTAACTCACGATGTAGCTGGGATGACCTTGAGTGCTTGATTATCTTGCTTCTCCCTCCCAAATGCTAGGATTACAGGCATATGTAAACATGAGGAATATTATTGGTTAGATGTGTTTTCCAAAAATATAAACGTGCACAGAACAGCGGTCAAGTTGGAGAATGTTAGATTCGAGATAGTAAGTCTCAGAACCTGGAGTGAATGGGTCCTTCCACTCCCTAACTGAATAACTGCACAAGCCAGAGGCTCCCTGTGCCTCTGACTTTATCTGTTAAGCAGGATTATAATCATGCCCCGGGGCCTGAAGGAGAAGAGCCTGAGAACTTGCTTCCTTCATTGCAACTCATGATGCCGGCCGCTTTCCTGAGTTGTGTCCTGATGGATGCTTGTCTTGTTTGTTTCTCAACCCAGCCTGTAAGAATGAATGGAAGGATGAATGAGCGTGGTCCTGCTTACTGCTTTCCTATGCAGTGTGGGGACCAGTAACTGAGCTAGTGCTTTTCATGCCCACGGACTCATTTAGTTCCATAATAATGTTATGAATTAAATATCAGGAGCTCCCTTTGCATGTTGAAAAGCATCCTCTGTGACATGTCATGGGCTGCAGAGAGCCATATGAGCCTTAGTGAGAATGGCCTGTGGGATTCCTCCACTTGCAGTCAGTATTGCTCTAATGCCCTGTCTGGATGCCCTGATACAGAGTCCTGGCAGGATGATCATTTCTGTTTCTTCCACCAGGGTAGCAGTGGATTACCTGGATCCCCAGGAGACCCTGGCCATCCGGGGGCACCAGTGAGTACTCATCCCAGCTGGGTGATGGTGTCAGGGCCTGGTCTGAGAGAGTCAGAGATTTGCATCACATGTTGTTTAGTGTCCGTCACTGAAACTGTTGGTGGAAAAAGTCCATAGTTAATGGATTTCTGATCTACAGATAGATCAGAAGCTAGAGGATTGGGTTTGCACCTCTTTCCAAGTTTAGCGTACATGTGACTATATACCCAATTACTTGCTGTCTAAACCACAGGGACCTACAATTACTAAATGAAAGGTGTATAGGAAGGTTTCAGTGTTTAATGATTTCAGAGAAGGAAGGAACTGGGTCGTCAAGCAACCTTGACCATCTCCCTTGACAAGGTGGGTGTTCAGCACAGGAAAAGAAGTAGGGCCAGTGGATGGAAAACAAGAAAGACTATCACAGGTAGTAGAAAGAGGCTGGCCTGATTGACAAGAAGAGTCCTGGGCACTGAATAGAAATTTCAGGATTCAGGGTTCAGACCTGTTCAGTGGGGAGACACCCTGGACTAGATGGTTCTCTGATAGACTCGAGGCTTGGCTGAGTTCAAGACCGAGCACTCGTCCTCTGCTTGCCTTACCTGCTGGTATTTTTATTTGCATAGGTTGAGAACTCTGGTCAGGAGCCAATTGCTAATGTGATGCGCCAAGCCACGCTTGGCCAGGGTAGCGTGCTAGCCAGTCCTGGCCAGACTAGCACTGTAGAAATCAGGGTGAGCAGAACTCCACCAATCCCAGGTAGTTGGGATGCTCAGTCACACTGGTAGAGTCTTTCCTGCTGGATGGAGGACAGCTGTGCTGAGTGTCTGCCCACCTGACAGTTTCAGTGTGATTCATCAGGAACCCTGGTGTAGGGTCTGTGGGGCCTGCTGAGACTAGCCAGTAGGGTAAGGTTGGATTATGAGGATGGATCCACCCAGAAGAGGAGCTGATCACATGTCATGGCTTTGTGAAAACCTGACACATTAGGCTGCACAAACTCCCCAAAGGTTGCAGCCTCTGCGCTGTGAGGCTCGGCTGCCATGTGGGAAGCAGTGTGCCACCTCAGCCAGGGTCTCTTGAGGTGTCATATGTGTCTGGACTACATGGCTCCATTACATGTTGTCTCTAGTACCTATCCCACACTGTATTGCTGCTTCAATAGACAGGCCGTCCTCCATCTGTGGAGGTGTTCCTCCCTTGCCTTCCTCCCCCAGCCCTCTGCAGTGACATCAAGGCCCACAAATCCCATGTCTCTTGCTGACCTACCCTCCCTCCACTGCAGCGAAGGGTCTTCTATATGGTGGATGTCTAGGGCTTCGTAGTTAGCAAGCTTATCAAGTTTCTGAATATTCTGGAGTTATTAGCACCTGACCTTGAAGAACGAATTCCCTGTTTTCACTTCACAGGGCCAGAAGGGAAGCAAAGGGGAAAATGGCAGCCCAGGACTTCCTGGTTTCCTGGGTCCCCGGGGGCCTCCTGTAAGTAGAGAACCCCATGCAGTCAAGATGCCTGGCTCCACGTTCAGCCTTCTCCTCTGTTCTCATATCCCTTTGTTCAAGTCATGATAAGAAGGTGTGGAGTCAAAGTGCTCGTGATTTAGGAGAGTAGAGAGCCACGTCCGCATGGGATTCCCAGGCCCACCACTCTCTAACCTTGAGACCTTAGGAAGGTTCTATAACATCTCAGCCTGCGGCTGTCTCCTTACTCAAATACTGTGGCGTGGGGCTGGAAAGATAGCTCAGCAGTTAAGAGCACTGACTGTTCTTACAGAGGACCCAGGTTTGATTCCCATCATCTACATGGCAGCTAACAGCTGTCCATAATTCCAGTCCAGTTTCAAGGGATCTAACACCCTTTCCTGAACTCTGTGGGCATTACATACATACAGGCAATACACTATATATATATATAAATCAAATAGTGGAACAGCATATCATCCATCCACTTCTGAGGAGTCAGTGAGATAGTCTACATAAAGGGCAGCTAGGTGCCCACATTTTACAAAATTTATTCCTTACTTATAAAAACAAGATCAGTTGTCTGGCTCTTCCTGCAGGTTGGTGGCTGGTGACTGTTCTTTATATATCTTACTGCTTCTAAGTCTCATGGTACCCTATGACACAGGTGCAGTGACTTTTCCCATTCTACAGATGAAGAAACTAAGGCAAAATGAACTTAAGGCGTTCATGAGGAGGTTGTCTAAGGTCACAGAGTCAATCAATAGAGCAATCGAATTTGCATTGAGAATCCAGTTTCTTTGTGTCATCTTACTTCACCCACTGTGACCTGTTGCTCAGAGCTTTCTCCTTCCCTCTGACAACTGGTGAAACTGGCGCCCATGGAGGCCTGCGTGGTGAAGTCACATGAGTCCCATTGACAATGATTCCAGAACCAGAGGGCCCCATTCCCACTCTGGGACAATTCTGAACCTTCCCCTGTTTGAGCTGACCAGAGGGTCTCCCATGGGATGACCTGTCAGATAGGCCTTTGCTGGAGCATGATCAGTGAAATCTCCATCAAGAAGATTGTCATGAGCTGGTCTGATGCTGTCCCTCCAGTGACCCTGTGTTCTATTTCCTAGGGAGAAGCTGGAGAGAAAGGAGCTCCAGGCAAGGAGGCAAGTATTCCTCACTCCCGCCCTTTCCCATGGAATCACAGATGGGCACCAAGCCTGGGAAGCCTGTCCAGGGCCCACAGCCCTGAGCTCCACCTACGTCAATGTGCTTTTTGTACTTGGGGTAATGTTTGAATTTCACAGATTCTCATAAGTCGTGCAGCCTCTGGGGTCACCAGGTCAATGAACCTCTTTTCTTACCTACCCTCAGCGTCAGCAAAGTTCTGTCAGCTCCAGTTTCCTGGTGCCTCTCAGTTCTGTCCATTGCTTCGAAATGGTACCTGATCCAATCTGTCGTCCTTCTTCTCGTGGACCATTGCAGGAGCCTTCTGCTGGGGTTTCATTCCCAGTGTTCTGATAAAGTGCTGCAACCGAGAGCAACTTGGGGTTGGGGGGTATTTCAGCTTACAGTTCCAGCTTGCAATTCATCATTGTGGGGAAACCGAGGCAGGAACCTCACACGCTGGTCACATCACATCCACTGTCAAGAGCAGAGCGAAATGAATGCCCGCGTGCACGCTTGCTCGCTAGTTTGTCCTCGGCTCGATGTCTCTAAGCCTATACAGCTCAGGACCCTCTCCCTAGAAGATGGTGTCACCCCAGCAGACTAGCTTTCATGCATCTGTTAACTTAATCACGATGCTCTCCAACAGACCAACCCAATGTAGACGGCTCCTCACTGAGACCTTTTCCCAGCTAATTCTAGACTGTGTTGAGCAGACCATGAAAGCTAACCATCACTCCTTCTGATGTTCCTCTATTCAGTCTTGAGCCTCTGTGGCAGAGGTCTGTGGTCATCAGCATTTCAGACCACTTTGCAGCTGAAATCACAGCCCTGCTCTCCCGTTGCAGCCCAGTGGCCTCCGTGATGCCCCAGTACCACCCAGTGTTCCTCCTTCTCTTAGCTGATGCCATTTTGGCCCCTCCCTGGAATGCCAACTTGGTTTCTAGGGCTCCCTCCTCGGGTAGACCACCAGAGGGGATGCCCTACTGAACACCTGCTCTGTTCTGTCCCAGCATAGAAGGCTAGCTCCCAGAAGGCACACAAAGTGTTTGATGATTAGAATGAACAGATGCGGAGAAAAGACTTCGAAGGAAGTCCCTCGTGTGTACCAAAGCCTGCTCCCTTCCCTTTGTCACAGTGTGCCTTTGGGCCACTTTTGTAAGTGGCTGTCTCCCTTGAAGAGGGATCAAGCATGTTTGGGAAGACTTTGCTCCTAGCCCAGTTGCAGACTCATTCACTGGACCTATCACACACACACACTTACTGGATTGGGGAAGGAGAGATGTTTCTGAGTCTGCATCAGCTCCAGGTGCTAGTAGTGACGCCGCTGCCTATGTGAATCCTCTCGAGCTCCCCAATGGCCCTTCAGAAAAATATTCATGTTCGCAGGCTCCCCAGGTCTTCCCTAAC
>NW_008353937.1:3593320-3596386 GCF_000622305.1 Nannospalax galili
AAGCTTGAATATCTGTGTTCTTAATATAGGCTGTGCTCATGAGCCGTTAGGCTGGACTGACTCCCCCAATGGTCAAGTCTTGGGGTTGATACGTTTTCATTCCCTACCGGGAGCAGGGGTGGGGTTTGGGATGGGAGCACCCCTTAGGGTAAGTGACCCTAGGCCCTGCTTCCCAAATTCTTGCTGTCTAAGGAGAGAGTAGACAAAGCACATCTCTGCCCTTATTTCTGAGAAGAAGCCAGTTAGGTGAGATCTAGCAGAAAAGTGACCTATGCGTGAGGGTGGGTGGTGTCAGAAGTGGGGCTGGGAGGGAAGTCGTGTCTCAGCAGTGGGACCTATGGAGTGATGTCCCTCTGTCCTGAGGTGTAGCCCCCATTGGGGGGGGGTCCATGGGAACACAGAAATAGTTATTTCCTATGGTGGGAAGGGAGGGCTTCCTGGAGGGGAAGTCTGAGGCCAGGCCCAGTCACCAAGGGCGAGGAGCACACCACAATCATGAGGGTGAGGAGCGTACCACAGTCACAGGGAAGATGATAGATACAGACAGAAGTCACGAGTCTATAGAGCACAAGGCTCCCTGCACTGGGGACCTGAGGTTGTTAGGTTTGCATGCAAAGGAGTCAGTCAGGGCAGCAGGGATGATGTGAGCTTATCAAAGGCTAGTTCCCACTGGGCCCCTGGCATGTGCCGAGGGAAGTGGAACTTTTCCCGAGAGACACAGAGAAAGAGGTCAAAGAGGCGCTCTCATTGGCTCATGCTGTCCCCGATCAAGGGTGAGCAGAGGCAGGAGGACGGAGTGGAGAGAACATGACCCAATCACACAGCATCCAGACAAATCGCCGGGAGCTCTTGCAAGGGGCGGGGGCTCAATGCTCCAGGACCCCTTTCTCCTCAGCACATGTGTGGAGATTCGAGAAGGGCAAAGATGTCAGCACAGATAGCCGTGGTCAAGGCATCTTCCCCTGATCTCATTGCAGGGTGCTCCTGGGAAGCCTGGAGAGCCTGGATCCAAAGGAGAACAGGTAAGTGGGGTTGCACCGCCATTCGAGCACGCTCAAGGTGACCTTCCCGGAGCAGCAAGGCTGGCATTGATTCAGGATAGTTACTAAGCAGCCCAGCTGGACAGCTGCCTATTGCAGCGGCTTCTGCTCCCTGGAAAATCTCGAGTCCCCAACACAGTAGGGCTCTGTCCCCAACATTGTCATAGTCAGTTTTAGTTTTCTCCTTTTTTTCTGGTGGTTATTTTGAGGACTAAAATCATGACCATAATTATCAATGCAAGGCAAGCGTTGGGGGGACTCTTGACAGATTCTCTGCTCACCATGTGTGAAGGCGCATGCATGATGTGCCTGGCTCCTTAAGTGCCAATTTGCTGGGAGCCAGATTTGTCACTGGAGGTGACAAGGGAACAGATTTTCCCATAATGAGGCACCACAGTCAGGCTTTCTTTACATTTCGTTTCTCCAAAAACCAAAGGGGAGAGTCATTTTTCTTGCAGAAGAGCTGGGGTGGGGGTAGGGACTGTCCTCACACTCACACACACTAGCTCTAGCTCCCTCCTGGGCTCTGTGTGGCTGGTTTGCCCACAGCCCTGCGTCTGGTCAGCTGTCAGGCTGTTGCACTACATGGATGGTACCGCGTCCACCACTCCCGCCCCGCTTGTTTTCCATGGTCCTGCAAATAATTTATCTCGGCTTTCTTCACAAGTTGGATGGGTGGGGAGCTGGCAGACTTTTCCGGCAGCTTGGGAAGAGGGAAATGGAAGTGGTCTCTGGCATCCCTCCCTTCCCATCATGCTCTCCTTCTGATGACTTTGATCCCACTGTCCTGTGGCTGTTTTTACTTGAATACTGTAGCCTGTGCTTGGTTATGGCTGAAAAGTTTCCCTCCTCAGGGGCCTTAAGAGCATGAATTCTGGCTCGGAGCCAGAGAGATCAACCCACAGATAGGAAGCTCTTCTCTGATATCCAATCAATAACTGGGGAGCTTGCCTGTCCCCTGCTAAGTGGTTCCATGGAACCTTGCCACTGAGCCCTTAGATTCCTCATTCCTTTGTCCTCATGGGAATGTTTGAGCTAGGGGACAAATCTTCTCCTTGCAACATGATATATGATGATCATTGAATAGAAAAGCTGTACCCTGTGTGAGATGGGGCCTGGCATCCATGTGCCTCAGGAACAGGGTCGTCTATAGACCCCTGACCCCAAGATCACCAGGAACGGTTCCAGGGCCCTGTGAAACATATCACACTTGTAGTACTGAAGTGACTCCCTTGGGGTTTGGCTAAACTGATCTTTAAAATTTATTGCCTTTTGATTATTGTTGAAATTTAAAAGGCAATACAGGGTCCGAGTTAAACAGAAGAAATAACGCACTGGAAGTCAGGTGCCCCTCTGATCTCACCTCATAGCTCCCTTTCTGACACCCAACCCTGAACCCCTAACTTGTTCTTCCAGAGAGGATGAAGGTATTTGGATGTGTAGTAGACATGAAGGGGTGTTTAAGCAAGCACACACGTTTACTTCCTGACCCTAATAGATCTAGCTTTTCCACACCACATTCCTGCTGCTCTTCATTCTAGAGCAGATGTTAGAGATGTTGGTGCCTCATGCTGTCTTCTTTCACAGAAGGTCTGGTCCTGCCCATGACTGAGCCATGCTTCCAGTTACCATTTCTCTTTCTCCTGCCCCACGCTCTCTCTGCTGGGTCATTGTAGTCCAGGCCCCATTGTGCGCTGAGACCTTTAATTCGGCTGTCATGTGTTCAGATCTTCTGAACACTGGGACTTACCAGTCAGACACACATTAATGAATAAGAGAACAGACTGGGTTGCCTGTCCTGAGGTTGCTATGTCCCTAATCACCAATCCAGCACTTGATGATCTGGTTCCGTGAGGGGAGAAAGGGCCCTGGGCAGTGTATACCACAGGTGATCCTGCAGGAGCTGAGGCAAGTGTGATGGGGAAGGCTGGGGAGGGAACAAGCTGTCCTCTGGCCGACTGAGGCAAAGCTGCTCCTGGACTGCCATTTGGTCTCCATCTCCATGACTGGCTGCCTTCTCCAGGGA
>NW_008353938.1:0-287 GCF_000622305.1 Nannospalax galili
TCCATTCACTTGGGTTAAAGTTTTGGTCAATGACGTTATATCACAGGGCTCGGCAGATCGTCCTCACCTTAGGCTTCAGCACTCACTGAGGGTTTTATTCGCCAGTTGATTGTATTCTCCTGAGTACATGAAGGAGGATGGTTGTATACATACAGCCAGGATACCTTATAATTATTGTAAACAGGTGACAAATGTGATCCTGCATTATATATTATTGTTACACAGTGTTTAACGTCGCCATAGAAAATGTCAACTGGGTAGATTTCTTTTAAAGTGGCAAGAAACTA
>NW_008353939.1:0-527 GCF_000622305.1 Nannospalax galili
TGTCTACACCTGTACAGGCAGTCGGAGGTTGCTAGGGGGCAGAGGGGCCTTGGGTTAACGTCAGGGAGTGGCCCTCACCAGAAATCTCAGTTGCTTCCTCTGTCTCTACCGTTCTCATGCGAAGACTTCAGACCGGAAACAAAAGGAGGAAATTAGAAGAGATTTTTATTGCCCTCCTGTTGGGGAGGGATACTCACGAATCCTGTGTTTCAGTGAGTGCCAGTTGCTCGCTGGCACGAGGTTCAGAGGCTCTCACGTTGGGTGTCAGATATGGGGCGCACGGGGATCTCGGGGCACCAGCTACTAGCCTGGCACCGGTTCCCTGCGCGCACCCTGGAGAGGTGGGTCTGGTCGTGCACCACATCACTGTCCGCCCCTGGGGTGCTGAGGCGGCAGTGGGTCCTGCAGCATGTCTGCGTTGCTGGCTCTCTGGCGGGTCCCTGCTCCGCCGCTTCTCTGTGGGTCTCTGCTGCTGTGGCTTGCCCGGCCGGGTTCCGCCCTAATTTCACCCGTGCACTTCCTCAAGA
>NW_008353940.1:0-475 GCF_000622305.1 Nannospalax galili
AAGGAACTCAGGAGATTGTAGGGATTTGGAACAGTGGGGTGTATATCTTCTGTTCTCCGATTGACTTCTCTTAAGTCTTGGACCGGTCGATAGTCATTCATTCCTGGCTTTCTTACGGGGAGCAGCGGGGTGTTCCAAGGGGACTGACGGGGTGGAGTATGCCTATTTGTAAAAGTCTTTGAATGTGGGGTCTGATTCCCTCTCAGGCCTCTCTGCTCATAGGATATTGCTTGATTGAAACCGGGGTTGCAGATGGTTTTAGAGTGACCACTATTGGAGGCTGGTTGAATGCCAGTCCCGGACCTCCTGTCTCGGCCCATGCCGAGGGGAATTTAATTAGCCAATCAGATATACCAGGAGTCCCTACTATCAGTCCTTCATATAACCGATGTTCATCTTCCAGTCACAGGGTTAACACTTGTAATGGAGCTCCATCCTTTCCTTTTAGGGTAGCTCCCTTTCTGGTGAAGTGGAT
>NW_008353941.1:0-661 GCF_000622305.1 Nannospalax galili
ATATTAATTAATTAAATTGATAGATTAGGCAAGACATTTTTAAAACTTAAATTTTGTTTTAAATATTTTAAAGTGATTTAAATGAATGTAAGTTATCTTTTTAATATAATGTTCTTACATTTTTACATTTCTTTATTATATTGTGTGTATATCTGTTTGTATGTGCGTTTGTGTATGCATGCATGCACGTGCAATGGTATGCATGTGGAAGTCAAAAAATATGTTGCAAGTCTTGTTTCTCTCCTTTTGCTCTGTCACTAAGTGAGTTCTGGGGATCAAACTCAGGGCATCAGGCTTGGTGGCAAGTGCTTTTATGCACTGAGCCATCACACAGTTCCCCAAATTTTATTTTGTTATCAACATATTTTTTAATTTATTAAATCTTTATGCATTTTAAGAGATATGTGATGTTCAGAAAACTGTTTATTTAGACATAGTCTTCTGATGTATCCCAGGCTTGTTTTGAAGCTTGGATCCTCTGACCTCACACCTCTCAGGTATTAGGATTACAGGTATGAGACACGATGACAGGACTTTATTTAAAATTCTGATTGAAATCAAGTGAAAAAAATAAATGTCTATTCAACTGTAGCTTCACTAATTGAAAAATTTATGTGACCTGAATGAATAATATCTTTAAATATCAATTAGTTTTTCAGAA
>NW_008353942.1:0-316 GCF_000622305.1 Nannospalax galili
ACCTGCTCTTCCTGTGCATCAATGATACATACCCCTGTTATACAACAGATGCGCACCAATCCTCAGGGGCTAAAATCTAATGCCCTCTGCCAAGTTGATGTAACTCATGTCCCCCAATTCGGCAGACAAAAATATGTATTTGTAATTATAGACACTTACTCTCACTTCCTTTGGGCTACTGCCCAAACTGGTGAATGTTCAAAAAAACTAATAAATCACGCGCTCTCATCCTTTGCCATCATGGGCCTCCCTGCATAGCTAAAGGCAGATAATGGCCCAGCATTTACCAGCTCCCTGTTTAAAAATTTTTGTGAAG
>NW_008353943.1:0-255 GCF_000622305.1 Nannospalax galili
ATATGTTCTCCCTCATTTGCAGATCGTAGTACCAATCCTTCATATGTGAGTATATATCCTGATATAACACCAGGAGCCAGGAAAAAGGAAAGGAAACAAGGAAGTAAAGGAAAAAAAGAACCTGAAAGAGGGGGATAGTAGGGAACAGATGTTACCAGAGGGTAGGTGGAAAAAAGGGAGTGCATGGCTTGGAGGGCAGGAGGGAAGGGCATGCAGGGGCCCATGGAGCAGGAGGAGGAAACTCAGATGAGAGAG
>NW_008353944.1:0-195 GCF_000622305.1 Nannospalax galili
CCAATATGCCATCAAAATGTTGCAATATGGCTCCTCAATGTTCCATTGTGCAAACACAATGTTCCTTTGTGACATGACAATGCTTCATGGTGCCATCACAATGTTACAATATGACTTCTCAATATTCCATTGTGACATCACAAGGCTCCAATATGACATCACAATGCTCCAATATGCCATCACTATGTGCAATGT
>NW_008353944.1:734-2427 GCF_000622305.1 Nannospalax galili
TATGCAAACATGGTGCTCAATGTCCCATCAGAATCCCCTAATGTGACATCACAATGCTCCAACGTGATATCACAATGCTTCAATATGCCAGCACTACAGTCCCATGTGCCATTATTTTGCTCCCCTGTGCCATCACAATGTTAAAATATGACTTCTCAATGTTCCGTTGTGCAATCACAATTATTGTGTCATCACAATGCACCAATGTGACATTACAATGATTCATTGTGTTGTCACCATGCACAGTATGCAAACACGGTGCTCAATGTCCCCTCACCATCCCCTAATGTGACATCACAATGCTACAATGTGACATCACAATGCTCCACGTGACATCACAATGCTCAAGTAGGCCCACACTATGGCCCCTTGTGCCATTGTATTGCTCCAGTGTGCCATCACAATGTTACAATATGGTTTCTCAGTGTTCCATTGTACCATCACAATGCTCATTGTGCCATCACAATCCACCATTGTGTCATTACAATGATTCATTGTGTCTTCACCATGCTCAGTATGCAAACACGGTGCTCAATGTTCACTCACAGCTTTCCAATGTGACATCATAAAGCTCCAATATGTGATCACAATGCTCCATTGTGTCATCACAATGCTCCAATGTCACATTGAAATTTTCCAAAATGACACCACAATGATCAATGTGCCAACATTATGGCCACATGAGCCATTATATTGCTCCAATGTGACATCAGAATGTTACAATATGACTTCACAATCTTCCATTGTGAAATCACACTGCTCATTGTGCCATCAGAATGCACCAATGTGTTATTACAAACATCCATTATTTCATCAATATGCTCAATATGCAAACATGATGCTCATTGTCCCCTCAGAATCCCCATCACAATGCTACAATGTGACATCACAATGCTCCAACCTGATATCACAATGCTCTAATATTCCAGCACTACAGTCCCATGTGCCATTATTTTGCTCCCCTGTGCCACCACAATGTTACAATATGACTTCTCAATGTTCCGTTGTACAATCACAATTCTTACTGTGACATCACAATGCGCCAATGTGACATTACAATTCTTCAGTGTGGCATAACAACGCTCCAAGATGTCATCACAGTGTTACAATACGACTTGAAAGTGTTCCACTCTGACATCACAATGCTTCAAAAAGATATCACAGTGCTCCTCTGTGCCAAAACTATCGCCCCATGTGCCATTAAGTTGCACCAATATGCAAACACAATATTACAATATGGCTTCACAATATTACATTGTGACATCACCATTCTCCAGTGTGATATCAAAGAGCTCCAATGTGCCAAAACTATCGCCCATGTGCCATATATTGCTCTAATGTGCCATCACAGTGTTACAATATGACTTCACAATGTTCCTTTTGACATCTCAGTGCTCCAATATAACATTATAATGCTCCAATGTGCCATCACAATGTTATAGTATGACTTCAAAATTTTTCATTTTGGCATTACAATGCTCCATCGTGACATCACAATGTTACAATATGACTTCACGATGATCCATTGAGGCATCACATTGCCCATTGTGACATCACTATGCAAAATTGTGTCATTACTTAATCTATTGTCTCATCACCATGCATAGTGCAAACCTAGTGCTCCATGTCCCCTCACAACCTATCAATGTGACATCAAAATGTTCCATGGTGCCATCAAAATGTTACAACATGA
>NW_008353945.1:0-291 GCF_000622305.1 Nannospalax galili
ACAATGTTACAATATGACTTCACAATGTTTCATTGTGAGATCACAATGCTCAAAAATGTCTTCACAATGCTCCAGTGTGGCACCACAGTGTGTCAGTGTTCAAACGCTATCATTTCATGTGCCATCACAATGCTCTATGGTGCCATAACAATGTTACAATATGACTTCACAGTGTTCCATTTTGATATTATAGTGATCCAGTGTGACATCACAATGCTCAAAGGTGATATCACAATGCTTCAATATGCCAACACTATCACCCCATGTGCCAATATATTGCTCCAATGTGCC
>NW_008353946.1:0-340 GCF_000622305.1 Nannospalax galili
TTTTTTCCAGCCCCAATATTGGTGATTATTATTAATAACAAAATAAAGATCGTAAGCTTAAGCTGAAGAACTATTGGCAGCTAATCACTGCTGGGTGAGGGAGAGTCAGTCTTTAAGGGAATGAGGCTAGATGGGCTGACCAGGCTCCACTGGATAAACTCACACCAAGGGACATCTGGGTACACAAACTTGACTTGATAGACCTTAACATGTATGATAGAATGCATGAAATCTCGTGGGCAGGCTTTAGGGGGTACACATAGGGAAGTGCTCTAAATATGATTAAGATGCATTGTATGAAATGCACAAAAATTCAAGACAAATAATACATTGAAAAAAA
>NW_008353947.1:0-258 GCF_000622305.1 Nannospalax galili
TGATCAGAATGAAGTGGCTCTCTTTATCTCTTCTGATTAATTTTAGTTTGAGGTCTATTTTGCCAGATATGAGAATGCAATGCCTGCTTT
Organism: Nannospalax galili; assembly: GCF_000622305.1. Classification (NCBI taxonomy): domain Eukaryota; kingdom Metazoa; phylum Chordata; class Mammalia; order Rodentia; family Spalacidae; genus Nannospalax; species Nannospalax galili. Next base: position 91 of record NW_008353947.1, read on the forward strand.
CTTCTTAGTACCATTCACTTGGTATATTTTTTCATCCTTTCACCTTAAGGTAGTGCCTATCTTTGAAAGTGAGATGTTTTTACAGACAATAAAAATGGGTTCCATTTCTTAATCCACTCAACTGGTCTGTGTCTTTTGACTGGGGAGTTCATTCCATTGATATTTAAA
>NW_008353948.1:0-398 GCF_000622305.1 Nannospalax galili
GTCATTTTGAGGATTGTGAGGGGACACTGAGCACCATGTTTGCATATTGAGTATGTTGACGACACAAAGGATGATTGTAATGACACAATAGCACAATGTGATAGCACAATGAGTATTGTGATGGCACAATGGAACATTGTTAAATCATATTGTAGCATGGTGATGGCACATTGAAACAATATAATGGCACATGAGGCTATAGTGCTGGAACATTGGAGCACCGTGATGTCATTTTGGAGCACTGTGATGTCACAATGAGCATTTTGATGGTAAAATGTCACATTGTGCAGTCATATTGTAAAACCGTGATGGCACATTGGAGCAATATAATGGCATATGGGGCCATATTGGCATATTTGAGCATTGTGATGGCACAATGAGCATTGTGATAGCACAAT
>NW_008353949.1:0-269 GCF_000622305.1 Nannospalax galili
AAGGAAAGGGTTGGGGAATCATGTCACATACCTATAGACAGGAAATATGCTCATCAGGATCCAGACAGGCTCACTGAAACTGTTTTTTGGGGGGCAATACCCATCTGGTACAGGGCTGCAAAACCTAGTTCCACTTGAGCTAAAATATCTTGTTGTTATTGTAAGTTTTGTACTTTTGTTGTTGGGCAGAAGGAAAAAAATACTGAAAGTAATGTTTACATAATATAGAGAAACATAAAGAATATTTGCCAGCAGCTACAGGAAATACC
>NW_008353950.1:0-206 GCF_000622305.1 Nannospalax galili
CTGTGCCATATCCATCTGGTCCTGGACTATTTTTGGTGGGGATATCTTTCATTACTGTGTCTATCATGTTGCTCATTATGTGTCTGTTTAAATTTCATTTTGATTTAACTATTGTCGGCCATGCATATCTAGAAATTTATCTATTTCTTTTAGATTTTCTTGTTTCGTGGAAAAGTATGCTCTTATGTTGTTCTGAATTTCCTCCA
>NW_008353950.1:272-1606 GCF_000622305.1 Nannospalax galili
CTTCACTTCATTGATTCTTTGTATTATTTTCTTCCTTTCTATTTCATTAATTTACACCTTGACATCTACTCTTATCTCTTACCATCTACTCTTTTTTTAGGTATTGTTTGTCCTTGGTTTTCTAAGTCCTTCAGATGCATCATAAGTTTATTTATAGGAGCTGTTTCTAATTTCCTGGAGCAGGCCCTCAATGATAAATATGTTTCTCTTAGAACTTCCCTTATTGTGTCCCATATAATTTGGTATGCTGTGTTTTCAATTTCATTTAATTCTAGAAGTTTTAAATTTTCCCTCTTGATTTATCCATGACCCAATTTTACTTCAGTAGGAGTGTGCTGTTTAGTTTCCATACTTTGTGCAGTTTTCCCCATTGTTGGTGGTATCTAGTTTTATTGTTTTTTCAGCCTAAAGAATATTTCAATTTTCTTAAATGTGGAGATTTTCTTTGAGTCCTAATATATGGTCAATTTTGTAAAAGTGTCATGGGCTTCTGTGAAGAAAAGTATTCTTTGTTGTTTGGGTGGAATGTTCTAAAGATAAATGTTAAATACACTTGATTTATGATGTCATTAATCCAGAGTTTCTCTATTCAGTTATTGTCTGGCTGAACTGTCTATTGATGACAGTTGGGTATTGAAGTCACCCCCTATTATTGTGTTGGCATCAATGTTTGATTTTAGATCTAAGAGTGTTTCTTTTATGAAACTGGATGCTTATGTGTGTGGTCCTTTGATACTTAAAATTGTGATATATTCTTGGTGTATTTTTCCTTTAATGTGTACAAAGTGACATTCCTTATCTCTTCTGACTTGTGTAACCTTGTAGTCTACTTTGTCAGATATTAGAACAGCCACCATTGCTTGTTTCTCAGATCTGTTTGCTTTGAATATATTTCTCATCCTTTTACACTAAGCTGGCTTCAATCATTGACAATGAGGTATGTTTCTTGGAGGCAGAAAATCAATGGATTCTGCTTTTTAATCCAATCAGTCTGTGTTTTTGTTTTTCAATCAGTCTGTGTCTTTTTTTTTCTAGAGAGTTGTGTCCATTAATATTGAGAAATGTTATTGACCAATGTTCATTAATTTCCATGATGTTGATGTTGTAGCGCTGCTTTCTTAGACCTCTCTTGCTTAACTGTTCAAGAATGATTTATTCTTTTTCCCATTGGAGAGCATTTAATCTCTTCCGACCCAAGTATTCCTTTGATTATTCTCTGCAGATCTGGGCCCATGGCTATGAATTCCTTAGATTTATTTTTAATGTGGAAAGATTCTCTTTCTCCTTCCATTACAACTGACAGTTTTTACCAAGTATATTAGTCTAGTCATGAA
>NW_008353950.1:5269-6665 GCF_000622305.1 Nannospalax galili
ATGCCCCCACAACTTCTCTGCATCTTCTCACCTGGAACCCAAAGCAGCAGCACCCCAAGCAAGAGAGTTACTGACTCCATCTCTAAAGAGCTGAACTAGAGACTGTTTGTTAGGATACTGACAAGCTGAATTTAAAAGTGCTTTGAGCAACCTGAACCATCATCTAATTACTGAACATGCAAATCAGCTCAAAAATGTTTTGGTTGGCCCTCAAAGGACACCTGCTCTTCTTTACCCCACAGGGAGTTGGGGTTACCAGATACTCTGCTCATGTGTCTCAAGTACATCTTAAGGTTATTTTTGGAGGGGGTCTATTCTGTTGAATCTCTCCTCCCTATCCCTTTGAGGTGCTGCACAGAAGACTGAATTGTGAAAAGTCCACTATTTTAAGAAGCCCTTTGGTCCCTCAATAATCTTGTGTTTTTCAAATAACAATGCATTTCACATTGTGATTTTGAAAGAAGGCAAATGAGTTTCATAAAATGAGGTGGAGTGGTTAGATTACACTAATTGATGTGGAATTGATGATGCTACATGGCTTTTAAGCCAAATCTAAAAATCTCATCATCAGGCACTATGAGGCTAAGAATCATGACCATGGAATGCAAATGAAGCTTGTAAACCTAACTAATGAATGAACTTCTTCACTGTGAATGAATAGGCTCTTCCTATTCATGGGTCTAAAATATATTAATGGTTCCACAGGACCATTGGAGACAGAGAACACATCCCAGTGGATCTGATCAAGATTAAGGGAACACTTAGTCCCTCAGGTTATTCTATCTTTTTTCGCACTGGAAGCTAGAACTGAGACATTCAAGTCCTCCTTTGTGACAAGACACACTGTCATAAAGCCCCTGAAATGAGTATATAACTGATGGAAGACTGAGTTTTGAAACATTAATCTTAAAAGTTTTAAAGGTAAAACATGTTTTGAAGGTCAAGAATGTAGGGATTCAACTGAAAAACATCTTGAAGAATTCTACCTAATATATTCATGGACAAGCATACCAGTCCTTATTATAGTTTTCCAAAATATTACAATCTAGACTAATTGGCCTATTAATTACATATGATTTAATTTATTGTCATAAAATTTATGCACTTTTAGATTTTATAAAATGTTAACTTTGTGAATAAATAAAATTATTGTCAAGATCCCTAAAGAGGGAAAAATCAGTTATGCCATCCTGATTTTCATCTTTTAAGACTCAAAATTCAAGCTCAAGATTCTGCCTTCTTCCCATGTGTACGTGTGTGTGCTTGTCTGTGCATGTGCGCGCGTGTGTGCATGTGCGCGCGTGTGTGTATGTGTGTGTGTGTGTGCTGACCTGAGATTGATGCTTTGTATCTAAGTGCATGCATGTGCATGTCGAGGCCAGAGGTTGATGTCAGG
>NW_008353950.1:8434-8549 GCF_000622305.1 Nannospalax galili
AAGAAGCTTGAAGTAGCTGAAGACATGACACCCACAATCAGAAAGCTGAGGGGAAAGGATGAATGCCTGTGCTCAGCTGCCTTCATCCTTTTCACACAGTCCAGGACCCAAACTT
>NW_008353951.1:0-881 GCF_000622305.1 Nannospalax galili
TCGATGAAGTGGGCTTTCTGGCTTTCCCCCGCTCCATCCAGCCTCCTTCCTCCCCATCTGCCTCTCCCGCCCTGGCACTCTGCAAATCGCGGGTTTTGAGCACCCTCGCGGTGGGCGTTCTTCGCGCTGCATCCTGCCCCCTCGGTCCTCCCTCCAACGCGCTCGCCCAGCACAAGCATCTTATTCCGGGGCTGGCTCGCGCGCGCCCTCGCCGACACCCCCAGGCTCCCCGACCTGCCCCGGCTGGCTCTGGCCGCTGGTCCCCGCCTCCCACACCGGGGTCGACCCTGGCATCCCTCGGTCCTCGGCCTGCGCGGGTCTGGCGGCTGGTGCCTACCTGGCATGGGGAGCCACGGCAGGAAAGTCGAGCTCGAGTGGGTGGTGAGAGGCCGGCCGAGTCCGTGGGAGCCAGGAAGCCGGAGAGGAGCGAGAGAGCGACTGCGGGGCGCGTGAGCGACGGCTAAGCATCCTCCGAGTGGTACCCCAGCCCCTGCTGCAATCCTCCCAGGCTTGGCCCACCTACCCGCCGGACCAACAGTCGGGAGGAAGATCACAGCGCAGGTACCAGAGAAAGAACAGCACGGTTTCCAGGAGTCCGGGGAGGGGAGCGCGGACGCTGAGCGGATGGAGGAACAATGCCTCCTCCAGAAGGAAACCCTTTCTTGAACCTTGCATGGAGCTTGGAGTCTGCTCTCCCCAGGCCCTTGGGGTACTTCTGACTTGGTTCCGCCTCTTAGTTTGACAGGAATTAGAAAGTTGCTCTTCCCCTCAACGTTTCCTGCAAAGTGGCTTTCAGATCTGCTTCAAGTAAAGATGTCACTTTCTAGATCCCCCGCGAGGAGCAACTCATAGATTATGCATTGTTGGGCAATAAACTCTCC
>NW_008353951.1:2471-3003 GCF_000622305.1 Nannospalax galili
AATGTTAACATAGGTTTTGTATTCAAAAGACAACTGCAATTAAGAGTAAAATTAGAGATGTTGAAAGCTGAAAGATAGCATACCATTCTTAAGTGATGTTTGAGGCCTGTTTTCCTGTTATATTTTATTTTTAATTTAATTGTAAGAGGAATATCCAAGCCCAAAGTACAAGGCTTAATATTTCTAAAGCATAGGACCGATCTTGAATATATCTTGGCAATATCCAATGGTACGTTGTAGTTTGCCTGCCAATGTCCAGAATCTTATGACAATCAACTCTCCACAGTCTTTACATCACAACCCCCTTCGCCTGGTGCTCCTTTTTAGTTTACTCTTGAGTCCATTCACAAGACTGTTAAGTTTGGGGTTTTATTTATGTTAACTTGTCTTCATAGATACAGCATCCCCCTCACCAACCAGGACAGGCATGTTAACTTCTACGGCTGTGTTCCCCCACCCCACTCCCACACCTACTTCTTTCCTTCTCACATGCTGTTGACCCCATGAGCACCCATCTGTTTTACATTCTAGT
>NW_008353952.1:0-1127 GCF_000622305.1 Nannospalax galili
GCTATCCTGGAACTCACTATGTGGACCAGGCTGGCCTTGAACTCACAGAGAGCTGTCTGCCTCTGCCTCCAGAGTGCTGGGATTAAAGGCATGAGCCACCATCCCTGGCCTTATTTTTTCTTATGTTTTATTTTATATGTATAAGTGTTTTGCCGGTGTGCACCCATGTTGTATAACGCCCACAGAGGCCAGAAGAGGGAGTTGGATCCCCTGGAATTGGAGTTATAAACAGTTGTTAGCCACCACGTGGGTGCTGGGATTCGAACTGAGGTCCTCTGCAAGACCACTGAGCCATCTCTTGCGACCCTACTCCTAAGTTTTATAGAAGAAAAATAATAACAGAAGGACTGAGTGCAAGGTCAGTGAGCAAAATGGAGAAACACAAATTACTGGGGCTGAGCTCCCAAGGAGCCAGACCTTCACTCTTCAGGCCTCATAACTCATTACTGCTCATGCCATGGACAAGCTGGTGGCTGGCTGGCATCTAGCACCTCTTCCTAACAGAACCTCCTGTGGTCTGTCTACCCTGCCTCTCTCAAGGTGCCCGACCATAGGAAAAGTTCACTGTATCCTTGGCTCGTGGAGTGCTCTGGTGTGGCCAAGTTTAATCCCATCCTCGTACATCCTTGTATGTGCCCAAGAGAGAGTGAGCGGCCCTGTTTCCATCAATGAATGATACAGGAGCTGGCTTTCGTTTGTCTATTGTGAAACATGAATGGAGAAGGGCACAGACCTGCGTTCAGCTGAGGAAATAATCACCTTGATACACCTGCATCCCCATCACCCAGACCTGTGGGCAGAGAACCTCCATCATCTTCTGTCTTTCCAGTTCTGCTCCCTCCAGTGTCACTACATCCTAGCTCTGAGACTGTAGTCCAGTCCCTTTCCTTGTTTTATATTTTTATGTGAGATCTAGAGCCTGGGAACGTAGCTCAGTTGGTATTTTACCTACTGAGTCATCTCATTCCAGTCCCAAATCCACTTTTGCCCAGCATACAGTGCAATCTCTATTTAGGTACCTGAGATTAAATGTATTTGGAGGTGAAGGAATTATAGCTCCATTAAGAAACAACTCTGAGCCGGGCATGGTGGCACACGCCTGTAGTCCCAGCACTCGGGAGGCAGAG
>NW_008353953.1:0-426 GCF_000622305.1 Nannospalax galili
CATGTGGAGAAAGAATCAGATCACATCTGACTCTGAATGCCTCTACCAGACCAGTTTCTGATGTCCTCAGGAACTGCACTTTAGTCTACTTCAATGTTCACACACAACCACATCTTAAAATACCAGTTGAACAAAGCCTTTTCAAACTGAGCAGATTGATGTGTACCAAAAATCTACTTTCTTGGTGAGGTGTCAGATGAGGCAGATACTCTCTGAAGATTACGCATTAGCCAGCAAATTTGCAAAGTGTTAGCATTCTTTGAAGATGTGTGCTATGCACCGGGAGATACATTTTGTGTTGGTGGGGGAGAATAATCCTCATAAAAATATTAGTCAATAAAAGAGTAATAAATTACATGTCATTCAAACTCAGCAACATGCATGATATTATGAAGGTAGCATTCCCATCATGAATAAAGGATGGTT
>NW_008353954.1:0-690 GCF_000622305.1 Nannospalax galili
CATTGTGATGTCACATTTGAGGATTGTGATGTGACAAGGGAACATTTTGAATGCAAATTGTAATTTGTGATGACATATTAGAGCAATATAATGGTACTTGAGTAGATAGTGTTGGCACATTGAAGCATTGTGATGTGACATTGGACCATTTTGGACTTATATTGTAACATTGTGATGTCCCATTGGAGGAATATAATGGTACATGAGGTGATAGTGTTTTCACATTGGAGGATTTTCATGTCACATTGGAGGACTTTGAAGTCACAATGGAATATTGTGATGTCACAATGGAAGATTTTGAAGTCACATTGTCACATTGTGATGGCAGGTCGGAGCAATAAAATGCAAATGTGGTGATAGTTTTGGCACATGGGAGCACTGTGACATCACATTGGAGTATTGTTACTTCAAAATGCAGCATTGTGAAGTCATATTGTAACATTGTTATGTCGCATTGGAGCAATAGAATGACACATGGGGCAATAGTGTTGGCACATTACAGTTTGTGATGTCACATTCTGAACTCACATTGTTACATTGTGATGGCACATTGGAGAAATATAATGGCACATGGGGATACTGTGTAGGCATACTGGAGCATTGCAATGTCAAAATTGAACATTTTGAAGTCCTAGTGTTACATTGTGTTGGCACCATGGAGCATTGCAATGTCAAAATGTAACATTGTGA
>NW_008353955.1:0-625 GCF_000622305.1 Nannospalax galili
CATAGGAAAAAATGAGGTACAAAGGAGGCTAAAGACTAACCCCCTCCGTATTGCCACCAGTAGAAAGGATGGTTGATTTCTGTAAGAAAAGCAAATACCCTGGTTCGTATCCAAGAACTTCTCTTGAATCAAAAGATTTAAACTAGGAAGAGGAAAAGAGTGAATAAAAAACAAAGATCAGAGTGGAACAGTCCTTGAAAATACTATGGCTAGGAATCTTCCCCTAAATAATGAAAGACATCAAAGTGTATACCCCCAAAGCTTCCTCTCTCTCTCTCTCTCCCTCTTTCTCTCTTTGTCTCTCTGTATCTCTCTCTCTCTCACACACACATACACATACACACTCACAAAGTCACAAATAAAAAAGGTACAACACACACAACACATCTCAGACTCTTGTTTAGGTACATATGACCTGAATGTTCCTCTGACCCAGTGATGATAAGCCATGGACCTGCCTCCTTTCCATGCTCTGCAAAGGAATCACTGCCCTTCCCTCTTCCAGCCAATCGGTTGACCATAGCTGCTTGCACGGGAGGGGATAAGGGTATAAAAGCTGGGAAAACCATGAGGTCGGTCACTTGCCATTTTGTGAGGCTGTCTGGAACCATGGGATTTATTTTTG
>NW_008353956.1:0-755 GCF_000622305.1 Nannospalax galili
CCACAAAGGCACATAAAGTTTACAAAAAGAAGCAGACCTAAAATTGAAGGCTTGAGCCTCACACAAGAATCAGGAACCACAAAAGAAATTCACATGTCAAAGTCAGAGAAAAAAATAACATGAAAAACCAAAATAACATATCCCCACCAAATACCAGTAGTCCTCTAGAGGAGTACAATAAGAACCCCTAGAGAAAATGCAGGACATGGAACTCAAACGAACAATTATAAACATGATAAAATAATTCATTGAACTTAAAGAACACACAAAGAAATTAAAGAAGTGAAGGAAGATAGGGATAAACTTCTGAATGAATTCTGAAAAGAGTTAGAAATATTGAAGACTGGAGAGGGTGGGTTTGGACCTTCTCCATCCGGGTAGCTTCTCCAAGCTCAGCAGACAGCCAGAGAGTGCCAGGTTCTGGCCTCCTCTGGCCTTCAACTACCAGAGGGACTGAGAACCCAGGGGATAGACTGACTGCCCCCGGATCTGGCCTCCCCGTGGTGGTGAGCTTCCCCTAATTGTGCCATACCATCCCCCAACCTGGGATTTTGTGAGGCCCCTCCCAGGGCCCCAGGGTAGATGTAGCTTTAGTAGGATAAGGCTGGGATCTCAGCAGACTGCCAGAGAGTGCCAGAGTTCTGGACCCCCCTCTGGCATCCCTCTGGCATAGGGTTGACAACACACAGTACTGCCGGAGAGATCCTGGATCCTGCCTCCACATGGTGAAGGAAGCCCGAGTGTACCTGACTGGA
>NW_008353957.1:0-455 GCF_000622305.1 Nannospalax galili
GTACTTTTCCATCTTGAGACAGCCACTACTTTCTCTATAATGTATTTTATAACAACATTTTTAAAGAAATCAGCCCTTTTAGATTTTAAAGGTTAAACTAAACGCTAAATTTTTGAGTGGTGACTGTGTCCACATGAAATACTTTAAGAAAAGATGAATCTTTACACCTCTGAGTGATTAATTCTTTGTAATCTTGTGTTTTCTAGAATAGGGCTTATGAATCATTTGGGATTTTATGTTTCAGGGAAACTTGTACATTTGTTTTATATAGGCATCATATCTTAAAAATTAGCTCTGAAATTTTAAATTGGATTTTTTCCATATTATAAGGTTTTTGGGGCACTTTCCAGATTTTTCTAAAAGCAATGTTATCACCATTCATATACTCACCACAGTACAATTATCCCAGTGCATCAAGGGTATACACTGTGAAAGGGAAACGGACCTAGAAGAGC
>NW_008353958.1:0-550 GCF_000622305.1 Nannospalax galili
GTATCAATTCACCCAAAACAATGCTGTTGTTCTTGGACAAAACAAGAAAATTGGAAGAGCAAAAATGGTGCTGACAGGGATTTTCATGGAAGATACTGAGCCGATTTCTGTGACAATGGGGTCTGTGTGAAGGAAATAGAATACAGTTTGAGTCATTGAGTTTATAATGCTGATGAATATGAAACAAGAGGTTAGAAATATTTCCAACTTTTATTAATGATATGGAGAAATTGGCTGTTTATTTTTGCTCAGAATTCCCCAAATAGTAAGTGGATAGACACTTTACTGAAGAGTATCACCCATGATTTGTTGTACTGATTCATTTTAAGGTTGTTTGAAGCCTAATTTGTTCCCTTGTGACCCAATTCTAAATTCAGTTCTCAAAATAGTTTCTGTTTTAGGAAATTCAACAGAGCCGTCCTTGCTAGCATTTGTTATTACATTGTTGTCAAAGGAAATATATAGTCATTCCTCTTTCCCCCGTGGAATATTTTGGCATTCTGAAATCATGCAGGATGCTTTATAATAAATAATATATCAGTGTGGTGGT
>NW_008353959.1:0-347 GCF_000622305.1 Nannospalax galili
TGGGCATTGCATGACACAGGTGCATTTACATACATGGAGGCAATATACTCATATACATAAAATAAAAATAAATGGTAAATAAAAAAATTTAAAATACCATGCACGCCTTTAGTCCCAGCACTTGGGAGGCAGAGGCAGGCAGAGCTCTGTGAGTTCAAGGCCAGCCTGGTCTACACAGTGAGTTCCAGGCCATCTGGGGCTAAAGGGAGACCCTGTCTCAAAAAAGACCCAAAACAAAACAAACCAAAAAACAACAACAAAAAAACACCCAAAATAAACCATGTTGGCCCCTATGTGGACTCCAACAGGAGCCAAGTGAAATTTTCTTTCTTTAAATTTTATTTATT
>NW_008353960.1:0-682 GCF_000622305.1 Nannospalax galili
GGTAGAGATAGGAGGATCCCTAGTGCTTTCTGGCTAGACGGTCTAGTTGATTTGGAGAGGACCACATTCAGTGGGAGATCCTATCCCCAAAATAAGGTAGAGAATGGTTGAGAAAGAGAACTTCTGTCTTAATGTCAACCTCTGGACTCCACATGCTGCTTGGTAACCTCTCACTGTCATTTTTACCTCTCCCAGACAATTTAGTGAACACACACGCATGCACACACACACACACACGTGTGTGTCACGTGTGTGTGTGTGTATGGGGGGACTACAGAGTATTATTTGTGTCCTTCAGTGTGAATCCATTCATTGAGCACACTAATAGTCTCAACCCTGTAAGACACTCTCTCCCCCTCCCAACAGTCATCAGTTGAAAAAGTTCTTTAGGTTGGGCTGTGATTTCTTACCCACTTCCCCATGTCTATGTGGTCATCTACCCACTCTGACTCTTGCAATAGTTCCACTTCCTCTTCCTCAGTGATCACTGAGCCTCAGGAGGCAGAGGATTGAAACAGCTGTCCTATTCAGGGATAAGTACCCTGTTGTTCTCTGCACATTGGCTAGTTGTAGGTTTCCGTCTTAATCTCAGTCTGCTGCACAAGGAAACTTCTCTGGTGAGACTTAAGAGAAACATTTATCCTAAGTGTAGAGGTTACATTGATGATGTGTCACTTAGGGT
>NW_008353961.1:0-290 GCF_000622305.1 Nannospalax galili
AATAACGGATTTCTGGAAGAGAGACGTAGATGGATAAAAATAGATAGAAGAAGGGTTTCTTTGTATTCATTACAATTTATGGATAAATTGGTAAGGTGAAGACAACCTTGTGTCTTTTGACAAAAAATCAATAAGAGAGCATTAAAGGGCAAACATAGACTGTATTTGAAAATTGGTAGGATAGGAGAGAAGGATGGTTTCATAGGTCCCTAACATGGAATGGCCTTTCTGGGACCTAGGGAGTTAAAAAGTAACTTAGAAGCCCTATGGCCCACTACAAATAAGCAAGG
>NW_008353962.1:0-522 GCF_000622305.1 Nannospalax galili
ATAGAAGCAACTAGTTGGGAAGAGGAAGAAGACAAGTGAGGGTAATGGAAGGTGAATAGGATCAAAATACATAATGTACATGTATGACAATATAGTGAAATCTGCTATCATTTAATTATGCATAATAAACATATGCTATTAAAACATTAAAAAAGAATGCAGTCTGAGCATGGAACGGGGAGCAATCCAGTTAGCAGCATTCCTCCATGGTCTGTGTTTCAGCACCTGCCTCCAGATTTCAGTCCTGAGTTCCTACCTTGGCCTTCTTCGGTGATGAACTGTGGCCTGGAAGTAACAAAATAAAAGAAACCCTTTCCTCCCCAAGTTGGTTGGTCAGTGCTTTTTATCATAGCAATAAAAAGTAACTAAAACAGTACTAGGTACCAGGATTGTAGGGTTTTCCCCACGGTGACAGACCCGACCTTGTTACTTTTGGGAGAACTGTGGAAGATTTTGGAACCTTGGGTTGGAAAAGCTATTGAGCGCTCAGAGCTTAGTGAGCTGTTGTGGAGCTTGAAATAC
>NW_008353963.1:0-3865 GCF_000622305.1 Nannospalax galili
TTTTTTTTTCATGATGAGGGCGTACATCTGGAAAAACTTTTTCCTGTTTCATCCAGCGCTCCACGGTACTTTCCAGTCTCGGGGGCTGACTTCGTTGTGATAACACGCTTCCCATCCTGGTAAATAACATACATTTTTCTAATAAAGGATTGCCTGCATATTATCAGTAACGGGAAGCATCCATCATTTTTAAAGACCTTTTTTAAAAGTTTTTAAATTATGCATGTGATTGCAGCGCCTTATTTTTCTTTGTAATCAAGCTCTGTGTTGTGTATGTGTGAGGGTGTATTTGCACAGGACTGTGTTATCGTCGTCAGAATTAAATTTGTAATTATTCTGTTTTTCCATTTCCTTTTCTTCAAATCCATACTTGAGTCAAGTGCTTGGCTTGCAAAGTAGGTAATTCAAGATGTGATTCAGCATCTAGACTTTAATTAGAATTTTTTTAAGTTAAATAAAACTAATTGAGTTCCTGGTGCATGTATTACATATCCCAAAATGCTTTGAAAAAAAAAAATAGAGTGATTTAAGTTGTATTCCCCCACAAGGGTGGGAGAATTTCATTGGCAAAATCAAGGCATAAACATTTTGAATATTTCATGACAATTATTATTTTATAAGACATGGAGGGTAGGAGATCTGATCTAATATTGGAAAGCTTTGGAATGGTAGCAAATGGATGTGGCAGGCAGTTACTGCATTGTGCTGTGATAATCAAAGCGTGAAAAGTTTGCACTGAAAGTGGACACACAGCACAATGCCCAGGTTTTTATGAGGGTTCTGGGAACTCAGACTCAGGTCCTCATGCTTGGGAAGTAAGTGTTTCCACTCGGTGAGACCCGTCCCCAGCTCAGCATGGTCCCCTCCTTTGTTTCATAGAATCAGGATTTATAATTTTTTAAAAGTTTCCATTTATGATGTACGTATGGAAAGTATTACCCTCTAGTAAGCCTCTTGAACTACAAACATTCTTATTTAGAATACGTCCTGCTTGGGTTTGCTTTTCCTCTCTGAATTGCATTTTGATGAGTTTTTGTTTGTACCATGTTCTATTTTGGATGCGGGAATTATTGTTTTTTATTGTAAATTCATAATGCGTCATTCACTCTAACTGTGCAAAGATCCCTTTATTAAATAATTAATACTGGCAGCAAAAACGAGGGAAAATAACTATAAAAATTCAGACTGCAATTAACTCAATCTTTTTACAGTCACTCTTATTAATAGTAAATCTATGCACTACACAGAGACACACAGACACACACACTACATAAAGAGGACATATTATATTCACTGAAAGAGAGAGATGAGGAGAAAGAGGAGGCTATGTAGCTCTGGCTGTCCCAGACCCGGATCTCACAATGTAGACTGGGTTGGCCCAGTCCACCTGCCTCTACCTACCCATTGCTGGAATTAAAATATTCCACACCACCAAATCATGTCTTTTGCATTATTTTTACACGCGTCTCTACTTTGATGCATTCTGTTCTTGCGTGTGTGTGTACATACCAATCAGATTCGAATAATTGCATTCTTCACTGAGCCCATTTTTCTCGTTCCAAAGGCAAAATTGTCAGTGTTGTGAACAGCTTAGTGAGTCATAGGCAGTCATACAATCATGGTTGGTCATGTGCCTCTAATCAGGAATTACAACTTATAGTCCTTAGATGTCTCTGATTCAGGAGGTGTAACACCCAGAAGATGTGAGTTGATTTCCTGCATACGAATCCCTCCAAATCATATGTGTGTTTAAGTCTATTTTCTAGTATATCTGTAACCATACAGTAACACGTGTTTTTCTGAGCACATTCTATGCCTTCCAGCCCTTCAAATGAAGAGAAAACTTGCATCACTCAACACCTAAACCCTGCATAAATTTCATTCTCTTACATATCGCCTTTGAATATTTTGCTTTGCGAAGGCTAATCTTGGTGGTCTACTTGACTGAGAATCATCCAACATGTGAGCCAGTGAGCAGTCCCATGAGGGACGGTGTTGATTAGATTATTTAAAACTTTAAGACTCCCGGTAAATGTGGGGCAGAACCTTCTAGCAGTCGACTTTTACTGTTTGTCTGACGTCTGTCACTTTTGGGGATCAACAACGCTCTAGGCCTTCGGTCCCCGACTGCGATTGCTGAGGCATCCAGCCTTGTGAACCGAGAAACTACCGGAGTCTCCGTGTGGCCAGTGTGAGGCAGCCGTTGCTGGATCACCTGTACCACATCGTGTCAACCGATAGAATAAATCTCATAAACTTATCGCCTCTGTTCCCTGGAGGGACCCTAGGTGATGTAATGTCTCTATTCCTCTGCTATTATCAAATAAACACTCAGCACAAATACAAAGTCAAACACAGGCCATGTTTTCTTAATGTTTAATCTCCTCCTAAAAGATTATAGATACTGTTTCTCCGTGAATTATCTCCCACTGTGCCCAGTGATGCCAACACTATGTAGCCAACATGTCCCAATGGGCCTTTTCAATTACCCTTTTTATACAGACTCTTGGTAGGTGTTAATACATCAGGCTAAGGAAACGTATTTAGGGCTGGAGAGATGGCTCAGTGGTGAAGAGCACTGGCTGCTCTTGCAGCGGACCCAGGTTTGGTTCCCAGAACCCGCATGGCAGCTAACAACCATCTGTAACTCTAGTTCTTCTGAATGCCATCTTCTGAACTCCTGGGGCATTTCACAACACAGGAGCACTTAAACACACGCAGATAATATGCTCATACACATAAAATAACTTAAGCACGTGCAGATAATACACTCATACACATAAAATAAAAATAATAAATCAAATATTAACTAATACGTCTAAAGGTCATTTTCTGAGATAGTTTACCAATGGTCACAGGGTCAGTGGTAATGAATTTTATCTTCAGGGATATTGACCTTGACACATTTAATTTACCTTTAGTTCCTATTCCTTCATCACCTAATATAAATTTGTTGTTCTTGAAATACTTTTTTTTTTATTCCTATGTATTTCTACCTCTGTCTGCCTGTGTGTATGCACATGTGAGTGCAATATCCATGGAGGCCACAAGAGGCAGTTGGAGCCCCTGGAAAGGCTGGGATCACAGGCAGTTGGGAGCCGTACGACCTGGGTGCTGGGATCCAAACTCTGCTCTCTGTAAGATCATGGATAGCTCTGAACTGCTACAGTAGGTGTCCAGCTTCTGGCTCTTCCAATTCTTCGGTTTTAAAATTAGCTATCTATTGGGTGTGTGGACGATTCACACCGAATTCACAGTGCCCTATGCGATGAATTCTTTTAGACTATTTATTCTGTATTTTCTTTCCTATCCGCAAATTGGGGCTTATTTTATTTCTGACTGCAGATGGACTTACAGGTGGTTGTGAGTGACTGTTGTGGGTCTGGGAACACAATTCACGTTATCTGCCAGATTACGAAGCACTTCTAACTGGTCAGCCCCAGCTTTATTTTTCCAAATCTCTTCACTTGTGTCAATTTACTATTTTTCTTTTTCCCACGCTCCATTCATATGTTTTATTTAATGTATTATGTGAGTGATTACATGCCCCTCAAACAGATATAATTTAAATGCTCATATGATTATTTATTTATTGCTTTTTGCTGAAAATAATAAACAGCTTAGAAAAATTCACGTCCTGGCGTTCTTTTTATAAGTATTTTATTTATTATTTTTATTCTCTGTGTATGAGTGTATTGCCTATATGTATGTGAGTGCACCCGTGACGTGTAATGCCATGGGGGTCAGAAGAGGGCTTCGGATTCCCCTGGAACTGGAGTTAAGGACGGTTCACAGCCGCCATGTGGGTGCTGAGAATCGAACCTGGGTCCTCTGCAAGAGCAGTCAGTGCTCTTAACCGCTGAGC
>NW_008353963.1:5128-5957 GCF_000622305.1 Nannospalax galili
CTTCAAATATTTTCACACTACCATTAACTTCTTAGCTTTTATGTCCTTTCATCTCTTAACATATATTGAACATGATACATTTGCATGATGTCCACATGTGTATGTATACGTCCATGTGTATGTGTGTGTCCATGTGTGTATGTGCACGTTTGAATACATATCTACATGCATTTGTGAGTGCACGTATGTTATGCGTGTGTATGTGTCTGTGTACGTGTGCGAGTGGGTGAGTGTATCTGCATGTGAACTTTCTATCAGCAATGCCTTAACTGAAATTCTTCAGGATTTGCTTGTTTCATTTCAACAGATTTTCAAACATGCTTCTTTGCTGTTTCTTTGGAGTCCGTTGTGATACCAAATTGTTAATTTGTAGCTGAGTGTATGTGGGGGGTGGTGGAAAGCATTTTACCAAGTAAACTATTTCCCCAGTCCTAATGGCAGATTAGCTACATAAATCTGAACATCAGCAATCTAAGAACTGCTTTTAATGGCTGCACATTGATTACTTTCAGCTAAATGCTAATTTAAAGTTGCAGAGGACAGAATAAAAAGAGAGGATCAAACGTCTTCTGAATTTGCTTGTGGTTAGGATTTCTGCCTACTTATTATTTTTAATTATTTTTCTTTATTCCACATCACAGTTTCATTCCAAGGCTCTTTCAAAGTTGTTGGCTCCGAGTGCTATTACTATCTAAGTTTTTAGTGTAATTTCACCTGTACATACGGATAAAAATCCTCCTCTCAGCACACTGTATAAACTCTCAAACTCCTTGACCTGCATCTGGAAATGAACATCAGCTACAACAAGAAGTAACACAATAATTCAGAA
>NW_008353963.1:7183-8125 GCF_000622305.1 Nannospalax galili
TGTAACAGTGTACTTTCCTAGCATATCACAGGGCTGAATTTCATCGCCAGACACCAGAAATGGAGACAGAGTGAAAGATTATTAGGTACATTAATAGATACATAGACAAATGGATGGATGGATGAATGGATGGATGGATGGAAGATAGGTTATAGAGCTGATAAATACAAAGTTAGACCGATGTCAGATGCCTACATGATACATAAATGGATGACTGATGAGCTGATAGATAGATCGATGATAGATAGATACATAGATAGATGATAGATAGATGATAGAGATAAATAGATGACAGATAGATAATGATAGATGATAGATAGATGGTAGATGATGGACAATAGATAGACAGATTAGATAGATAGATAGATAGATGAGTAGATGAGAGATAGATGGTAGAAAGATGATAGAGATATAGAGATAGATCCATAGATACATAGATAGATGGATGATAAATTCATAGATGATAGATAGATAATGATAGATAGAGAGATGATAGATTGGTTGATGATAGATGATAGATAGATAGGTAGATACATAGAGAGATGATAAATGATAGATAGATAATAGATAGATAATGATAGATAGATAGATGATTGATAGATAGACGATAGATAGATAGATGAGAGACAGATGGTAGATAGATGATACAGACATAGATAGATACATGGTAGATGATAGATGGACGATAGATGATAGATAGATAATGATAGAGAGATGATAGATTGGTAGATGATAGATGATAGATAGATACATAGATAGCTGAGAGATAGATTGATGATAGATAGATAGGTAGATACATAGAGAGATGATAAATGATAGATAGAGTAGGTAGGTAGGTAGGTAGATAGAAAGAAAGAAAGAAAAGGTATAGATGATAGACAGAGAGGCAGATAGACATATAGAGGGGCTGGAAAGATAGCCCAGTTGTTAAGAACACTGGCT
>NW_008353963.1:8901-26056 GCF_000622305.1 Nannospalax galili
GCCCTGTTCTGACTTTTTTTCTAGTTCCCTGTCTAGAACTTGTAATGCTAATTACTCTTGCCTTTACTTCTCCTTCACATCTCCTATTGAGGATTCAAGGACTTTCTTCTCCCCTTAGACAAAAGAGTTATGGAATTTGGGAATCCTTTTGATAAACTCACTGAAGGGGTGCTCCAATTGCATCACTCTGTGCCCCTGTTCAGCGTAGAAGAAGCCAGAGCGGTCGGCGTCCCTATTCCCTATCTATAATTTGGGTAACCCCTTCAGAGGATGGTGTGATAAGAATAGGAGGTAGGAATTGGCTAGGCAGTTTGGATAAAAAGACCCCAAAGAAAAGCAGCCACTTTCTTGGCTAAAACTCACAATGTCCTTGGGCCTCTTAGCGACATACTCTGTTCCAAAGGCCAAAAATGTCAAAAGTATTTGGGAGCTCTTATCTAATCCCTAAAAGATTTTAGGGTTACCTCTTCAGAGGGGGAATGTTACAGTAGCCAGAACCCCATAGAAAGGGAAATACTAACCAAAGTTGTTCAGGAAAAAGTGATGGGGAGATAAGGGAGGAGGTGGAGGGGAAGGAGTAGGCACAGATTTGAATAAAACACCTTATATGCATGTCTGAAATTCTCCATAAATTATTTTTTAAAATTTGTTAATTGTTTGAGAGTTTGATACTATGTGCATTCATTATAATTCACCCGGAACTCTTCCTCGGAACTCCCAGGATACTCATCTGTGCCTGCTTACCCCACATCTTCCGTTACTCGTTTTACGTTATTTTTTGTAAGTTTTGTATTTTTTTATTATTTTTGTCTATGAAACGGGCATTAGATACCTTGGAACTTTGTTAAAGGAAGTTGTGAGTCATCAAAAGAGGTGCTGGGATTTGAACTCGGATCTTCTGGAAAGTGAGCAAGTATCCTTAACCACTGTTCCATTTCTCAAGGTCCTGGTATAAAGTTTCAAAAAAATGTTTTCCAGCTTTACTATTTATTATTCATTACTTACTGACACACGGACTCATGTAGCCCAGACTCACGTCAAAGTGACTACGTATCCCAAGATAACCTTGAACTTTTGATCCTACAAAGTCTACCTCCTGAGGGCTGAGATGACATGCACAAGCCGTGACTCCTCTTGTAAATGGTTTTTTCAGGGCATAAAGCACCAGACGGCTTCTGTGCTAGGCAACCACTCTACCATTTGAGCTAAATCGCAAACCCTGAAACACTTTTTTTAAGCAGTCAATAAATGTCCATCTTGGAGGCAGAAACAACATCCCCACCTCCCCGGGTCCCTACAACAGATGTAGGTGCAGTTTTGCCAAACTGCTGTCTAGGAAACCATCGAGTTTATGGGGTTTACTTAGAGGGTAATGGGTGAAAGTTTAATACAGAAACGTGGATGCTTCCCCTTCTAAGGCTGCACTGCGAAGTCTCCCTCCAAGCATGGATGGCAACTTCCCCCAGAGCCACACAAAACGTTGAGACAGTCCCCTAGGCTTCCTCAGCCTGTACACCCTTCGACCCTCCTCCTGACCACATGCAACTATGGTCAATTGATATGCAGGAAGGCGTGACTCCTTCTCCTGCCCGTCCATCCTTGTGGCATGTGACAGACGGTCGGGCCTGACGTTCCTAGGGAAGCAGGCACAACCAAGCTTGGGAAGATGCTGTCTCTCTATCATCCGGCTCTCAAGGTTAGTGCTAAACAACGAAATTAGCAATAACTACTGCTTGTTTTATGGAAGTTAACTGTGACACCTTAGAAATACATAACACAGAAATACAAAACTCAAAATACGTGAAAATCATATATACATACAGATAGATAGATAGATAGATAGATGATAGATAGATAGATAGATAGATAGAGTACGTGAAAATCATATATACATATAGATAGATAGATAGATAGATGATAGATAGATAGATAGATAGATAGATCATACAATCAGGTCTATACACAAAAATATAGGTCAGAAGTAAGACTATTGGGAAACCTCTTCATAGCTTAGCGGGAAAACACATTAGACCCATTTTTTAATATCATTTTCTCCTTCCCTCCAACCTGTAATTTACTTCCTCTTTTCTTCCCAGCTTCCCTCCCCTCCCCTCCTGTACCCCCGACCCCGTGCCCTCTGCAACCTTCCCTTTCCTTCCCTGTGAAAAGAAAGTAACCTTCCCCAAGGGAAATTTCAGTAATCTCGTAAGAAATTAGGTTCATGTCAGAACAAGTGTTCACGTAATTAGATACTGGATGTTTGACTGTTGAAAGTTCCTGCTTTAATAAAATTAGACATCAGGACTGTATAAAAATTGCTTCATTAATAAATCGAGTGAGGAGTTATTTGGCATGCTTGGAACTGAGCGCTCCCACGTTCAGTGATGAGTAACAATTAGAACTTTTTGAAGGTCGTGGACGGAAACCACCTGTCACCTCTGTATTCTAAATAATGCCTATAGTCTGTAGGTGATGGTCCCTAAATACTCAGCAGGTGTGTAAATGTTACTTGGAGTAAATTCCTACTGATATTACAGTGTTCTGATTATTTGCAAGGTAAGATAGTTTTTTTTTTTTTTTTTTAAAGACATTTTCTGGTAGACAGTGAATAGTCAGTGGTCAAGACAGAAAGACTCACGGAGCATTGGCGAGATGGCTTAGCAAGTCCAGTTTCTTGCTGCGGAAACCTGAAGATCAGAGTTCAATCTCTGGGTCTCGCATGATGGATGGAGAGCACTGGCTCCTGAAAGTTGTCTCCTGACCTCCACCATGACATGTGCACCCCCCACCACACACAAATAGAAACCAATAAATAAATATAAAAAGCAAGATGAAAAACTTTAGGGTTCAAGTTCAAAGTCACTGACTGGAGAGTTTTTTGTTTAGCAAATTGCTTTTCTCACCTTCTTGGAAACACAGGAAGACTCAGAGGCAAGGTTATGCATCTAAATTCTGAGTAACAGGTAATTTAAACCAAAGCTGCCTAAAAATCCATTCACATGAGGAACTAGAATATTTCTTCTCTCTCAGTTGTCATAAACCTTGACTTCTTCTGCTTGAACATAATGGAAAAAAAGACAAAGAAGTATTATATCCCACAATCTCAGTGATTCAATTATTTCACCCCTCACACTTCTCAGTGTCCCGACAACTTTCCTAATGAATATTTCGTTAGGAAAATCAGTTCACTCCCATAAGCACGAATCTCTGGACGCAGACCATAAGCACTAACATATTACTTCCCAAAGTAGAGTGATTCTAGTTTGCCTCACAGCAAGTTACTCACAAATTCATCACAGGCAGAAGGATCATATTTGGGGAAACTCTTCTGTGCTGTTTAATGTTCTGAAGTAAGCATTCATATTATTTATTATTTATAGCCCTTGGCCCAGGACTAGCTTTCCCATTTATGTGTCTGGAGAGCTGGCTCAGCAGTTAAGACCACGGGCTGATCCTTCAGGGGACCTGAGGTAGGTTCCCAGCACCCACATGGTGGCTAACAACTATCTATAACTCCAGGGCATCCAAGGCCATCTTCTGGCCTCTTCAGGCATTGCATAACACAAGTGCATTTACATACATGCGGGCATAACACGCATAGACATAGAATAAAAGTTAATTTAAAATAGCTTTTTGCATTTTCAAAACAAATGAGAGAGAACTTGGTTAAATCATCACAACATTCCTTAGCGTACAGTTTTGATTCAGAAATTTATTTTTAATTTATTTATTTTTAATTTATTCTATCTTGGGAGTGTGTGTGTGTGTGTGTGTGTGTGTGTGTGTGTGTGTTAGTGCATACATGTGCACATGCCTGGTGCAGGTGGAAGAGACCATCAAAGCCCCTAGATCTGGAGCTACAGGCAATTTGTGAGATGCCTGATGGAGGTATTAGAAATGGAGCTGAGGTCCTTTGGAAAAGCTCTTTAACCACTGAGCCATCTCTCTGCCCACTGGAACCTAAAATAATTATAAGATTGTCATGAGATAAAAACCAAGATCAGTAAAGTGTGCTTTTTAACCATTGTGCAAAGATTATCACCATCCATCTCCAGGCCGCTCTCATCTTCTACAAGGGAAACCCTACATCCATTGAGACAAGAGCTTTGAAGAATGACCGCTGTGTGTTTCACAGCAGGATAACAGACTATAGTTAATAATTTAATATGTGCTAGGAATGCAGGTTAGTTGTCTATAATTGACCCGACACATGTCCTGCGTACATCTCCAAGCAACCCAAGATAAAAAGCAACAGTAATAATAACAATAATAATTATTATTGTATATATTTCAAAATAACAAGAGAGGGATCTTCATGTTTCACTATACAGTAATGATAATTTTTGAGTGATAGGTATGATTTGATTATTATGCAAACTATACCTGTATCAACACCATACTCCATAAAAATGTATAATTATTATCTGGGAAGTGGGTGTATAGTCGAATGAGATGGTTTGGGATGTTCTGTGTGATATACACACACAAAAGAATCAACAAATTTTTAAATAATGCATTATATTTGAGGAGAAAGCATGGAAATTTACGTCATGCTAATTAGTAAAGGTGATAAACATTACCACTGAAATCTGCCCGATGACTTTATAGACATACACAGGCACCAAGGATCCGCATGCAACCGATTATGACTAGTAATAATCAGATACATACGGATTAGAGATGCATGCGCCAACATCTCAGTGTTAGTAGCAAAAACAATGAGTCTTTCTGCAAGGAATGATATATTCTAAAATGAAATGGAGATCTTTTTTAAAGGTTAAAACCTCATTTAATTTAATGTCTTATAGGGTTTATACTGAGTACAATATTGTATAACTGTATTAATTCAACTGTGAACCTAGAAACTTGCACCCACTTGTGAAAGAGATGCCCTCTTGCTCTGGAGTGTGTTACTGAATATGTTAAAGCTGTAGTGAAAAGCTTCTTCTAATCATGTAGTTATTAAAATTTTTTAAAGTATAGTGATTAAAAAAATAATTCAAAGCATAAAAATTTGCTCCTTAATAACTAGTAGATGTGAAAAACATTACCATTGAAATCTACCTGATGACTTTGTATTCATGCGCAGATGCCAAGGAGCTCAGAAAGTAGCCGACTGTGACTATTAATAATCTGATATATAGAGATTAGAAACACATGTGCAAACATCTTAATGTCAATTGCATTAAAAATGAAGTCTTCTGCATGAAACTCTATTTTAATAATGAAATGGAGATCTTTTTTAAAGGTTAAAACCTCATTTAATTTTATGTCTTATAGGGTTTATGGGCCCAATTGGGGCAGAAATTGAAACTAGCCTTTATTGAATGAGATTTTTATTCAGGTTCATGGTTCCATAAGGGGGCAGTCGCAGAAAACGGGAGGTGCAGTACAAGATAACAAGCAAATTACACGCAGCGTAGGTACAAGAGAGATGGGTCTGTCCAAGACACAGGAGACAGATGTCTCAGCTGGTAAAGCGCTTGTCACACAAGAGTGACAACTTGAGTTCCATCCCCAGAACCCACATAAAAATGCAGGTCAGGTAGGCATATGTGTAATCCCAGGGTGACGGAGGCAGACGCAGGCAGATTTGGGAGACTCCCTGGCCAGCAAATCTACCTGAATCAGTGAGTTCCAAACTCACTGACAGACTGTGCCTCAAAATCCAAGGTCAAGAGCAATAGAATTCGCCCAACTTTGACTTCTGGTCTCCACGTGCGTTCGGATTTTTCAGTGTCACAAACGTGCAGTCGGTGGTGGTATGTGACGTCCTTTAGGGTCAGGGGACACCAAGGATGCGGATAAATATCTCACTAGTCACTGACAGACTGTGCCTCAAAATCCAACGTCAAGAGCAACAGAATTCGCCCAACTTTGACTTCTGGTCTCCATGTGCGTTCGGATTTTTCAGTGTCACAAACGTGCAGTCGGTGGTGGTATGTGACGTCCTTTAGGGTCAGGGGACACCAAGGATGCGGATAAATATCTCACTAATCACCGACAGGTCTATCAGAAAGAAGTATCTGGTTCTAACTGGCAAAGAGCCTTGATAAAGAAAAATCTTTTTTAAAAAATAAGTAATTTATTGAGAATTTCATATATGCATTATAAGGGCTTTTGATCAAAATCCATGCCCAGTTAACGGCCGTTTTCTTTTCTTTTTGGCCAAAGATGTTGATTTGATACCCGTATAGCGTATGTTAGACTTTATTCAAATACTGTATACAATAGACTTTATTGAAATACTTGGAATGGACTACGGTAAATAGAGCAGTTATGAGTTTTACGTCTCTTTTTCATTATGTGTATATGTGTGTGCTTGTGTGTGGGTACATACATGTGCCTGCTGTGCCAGAGAAAGGCACTGGATCCCCTGGACCTGGAGCTACTGGCGGTTGCAAGCCACCTGACTTAGGTGCTGAGAACTGAACCCCTTTCTTCTACAAGAGCAGCGTGTGCTGTTAACTGTTAAACCACCTCTCCAGCCGCTGATTCTCATTTTTATAGTGTCTTTCCAGAGTTTTTAGTTTTAGTTTTTAGTTAAGTACACATAGATGTATCGTGTTTCCACAGATAAAGCTGATTTCTTACTTGTAGTTATAACAACATGTCGATTGAGCAAAACATTCAGCTTGTAGGGAACAGGGACTGTTTAGTTCCTAAATTTAAACTTGTTCAATCTGCATCATAAAATGTCAAAACGTCCTAGGAGAATGATTTCTATATATGTCACTTGTATTATCTCCCCACACGCATTCAAACAGATGCCATTTAGGGAACAAAGGGATTTTTTTCTTTTTTGACTGAAACTTCTCTTTGCTCATTTTATAATTAACAATTGAGGGTGGATTTTCAAGAACCTAAGAAAACATACAGCAGCTTAATCAATTAATTGTTACACGTCTCTTCTGATTAGTTGATTGCCATATGTTTTGTTTTTTAATTTTGAGACGTATTACCGCTGTCCTTATGGGACAGGAAGACATCTTTGTTGTGGAAAAAGACCGGACGAAATACTTAAATCTTTGTGAAGAATGACACGATGCTTTAATTTTGCAACTGCACTTCTATCTACTTTTGTTTTCGTTCATACATGTTCCCGTGAGCATGCGTGTGAATCAGCCAGTCGTGATTCTTAAACACGACGCCTTGTGTTCCTGAAACTCTGTGCTTAACAGTAACAGCCACGGACAAAGTTTGTCCCAGGGAACTGGCTGGACAGTGTTTCAAGGAAATAATCTTATTTTCTGGTAAAATATCTTGACATCACTTGTCTTCATAAGGCTGACTTAAGACCAATAGTTAGTAGTCAACTTTTTATAAAGGCCTATATTTTTGTGTTGTTTTCTTGCTGTGCTAGGAATTGATTCCAAGGTCTTCTCCATGGGGAGCCACCTGCTACCTCTGAGGTAGAACCCCAATATCTTTTCTTCTAAGTTTAAGTGAAGAACATGATTAAGGAAGTACACTAATCGTAAGAGGAGGTTGACGTTTAACCTGGTTTAAGTACTATGCAATGTACACGTGCATGGTACTCTGCAGTACCGCGTTAATAAATAATTATGTATCTGTTTATTGAAAAATGTGATCTCACTAAGCAGACCAAACTGGGTCTTGAATTTTGAGCTTATTTTTCCGCTTTTTGTGTGCTGGGATTACAGGCAAGATCTGACACATGAAGGATTACACAAGATTTTTAGATTTTTCAGCATATGTAAAAATATATGTAAATCTGATCCAGTTAGGTGACGCTCAGCATTAACCCCAGCATTCAGGAGGCAAGGCAGGCAGGTCTCTGTGAGACTGAGGCTAGCCTCATCTACAGAGTTAGTTCCTTACCAACTGAGACTACAGGGAGGCCCTGTCTCAAAAAACACATTTAATCAGAAATGTGCATAGAAATGTCCTAAATATACATAGTCTGCAACTCAACTGTACGTCTCCAAGAATTTACTGGAATTAATGTACGTTTGTTTTCATTTCTCGTCATCGAATTTGGCTGAAATGTGGATCATGTCTTTTCCTCCATTCTTTTGTTAAAAATATTTTACTTATCGTTTTTACTTTGTGTGTATGCGTGTATTGCCTACATGTGTGTACGTGCCCCCATGTTGGGACCCACGGAGGTCACAGAAGGACATAGGATCCCCTGGAACTGGAGTTACAGACAGTTGTTAGCTGCCGTGTGGGTGCTGGGGATTGAACCTGGCTCTTCCGCAAGAGCAGCCGGTGCTCTTAACCACTGAGTCACCTCTCCAGCCCCCTGCCTTTATCACTGTTGTTTTGACATTTTCACTATTGTTGTTACTGTTATCGTCATCTTGTTTGTGAAAACTGTAGACCGAAGGAACGGTGCTTTAAACATCATTAGCCAATAAGTGGAAAGTAAAACCAAACTAGTTATTTAGTTTTGGGACACTAACACCAAATTAAGTCAGCCCAATACCATAAGAACCAGGACTGTGGGAGGGAAACTGTGTGAGCTACGTTTCTGCCGCTGGGATAAAACACCCTGACCAGAAGCCACTTCAGAAAAAAAGGGTTTATTTTAGTTTATGGGTCCAAAGGGCTAGAGTCTATGAGGAGTGGGAAGTTGCCAGTTCCATTCCATCTGCACATAGGACGTACACAGGGAAAACAGGAAATGTGGCATGTTTATGAACCCTCAAAACCTGCCTGTATTGACATATTTCTCCAGCTAACCTCCACTTCCTGAAGGTTCTCTAATCTCCCCAAAGAGCAGCACCAACTGGAGACCAACATGTTCAAATACATGAAACTAGGAGACATTTCTCAAGCAAACCATCAAATGAATACATATTTATTCATTTACTATTTATTTATTTATTTTTGGTCCTTTTGAGACAGGGTCTCCCTGTAGCCCAAGCTGTCCTGGAACTCACTATGTAGACCAGGCTGGCCTTGAACTCACAGAAATCTGCCTGCCTCTGTCTCCCGAGTGCTGGGATTAAAGGCGTGCGCCACCAAATTTGACAACTTGAGTCTGATTCCCCGAGTACCTACATAAATAAGCCAGGCATGGTGAATCATGCTTGAACCACGAGAAATGGAGAGTCCGACACAGGTAGATCCTCCGGGACTCATTGATCAACCTGCCTGGCATACTGTGTGAACCCGTCTCCAAACAGAGGCTGCTAGATAACTCACTAGACCCAAAGGCTCTGATGCAGAAGTCTCCTGATGTAAGCTCAATTTGCAGGCCTACAGAAAGTTGGATGGTGGCTTAGTTTCTCTACTCCCATGAGCCCCTGGCCATCTGGGAAGCTGAGATGGGAGAATCACCCAGAAACTCATACACCAGCTACCCTGGAGTACACAGTTTGACAGAAAGAGCAGAGACCTTCCTTCAACAAGGTGGATGGAGGGAATACACTCCCAGAAGTTGTCCTATGGCCTCCACATCCATGCCATGTCATGTGTGTCCCTGCACGCACAGACGCACACACACACACTATTATATAGAAATAATAATTTTAAAGGTGATAACACCTGAGAAACAATACCCAAGGGTACTTCTGGTCTCGTCATTGGTATGCACACACATGCCAGTGTATGCATGCACACGTGAACACAAATAAACATGAATATGCTCACACACAGAATTATGAATCTAACAACAGATGAATCCATTGATGAGGTAACTCAGGTCCCCCGTGATGCAAAAGTTTCTCCAAAACCCCAGCTCTGAACACTGTCATGTGGGGGGACCAAACCCTTTACTAAATGAAGGTTTTGAGTGGGGATACTAAACGCCCAAGCTATAATGATTTATTTCAAATTTGCATTCTAAGTTGAATAAGGAATGAGGAGGATGAGTCATCATTTTCTTTACTCTTGATGCATTCCTTCAGGATGTTGAAGAAATAGCACATGGTCAAGTGTCTTAGGTAATTTTTTGCTGCTGGGATAAAACACGGCACCAAAACAACTTCGGAGGGCAAAGGGGTTTTCTTGGCTTACGGTTCCAAGAGAACACAGTGCATTATGTTTGGAAGGACTTGGCCATAGGGAGGAATGCGAAGTTGGCAGAGGCGGAATTGTGGCTGGTCTTTGTACATCCATATTGAAGATGCAGTGCATGCACGGGAAGTGGAGTGCCCCACTTCCTTCAGTGGGACCCCGCCTTCTAAAGGTTTCATAATCTCTGAAATAGCACCATTGGGTGGGGACCAAGGAGTCAAAAACATGGTCCTCTGGGAGTTATTTGCCATTCAGTCCCCAAAGACCTTCCACAGACTGTGGGAAAGTGTTTGGTCAAGCTCTGCATCAGTGTTTTAAAATATGGGAGCTGGGGAGGCCGCTCCATGGTTCGGAGAACTGATTGCTCTGGCAAAGGATTTGGTTTCAATTCCCAGTCCCCACATGGCACGGACCAACCCACTGATAACTTAAGTTCAGGAGATCCACCGCTGTTTTGTGACAGCCATCGATGTTGTACGCCATGGGTACGCTTACACATGCATGCAGCACGCTCAGATGCATTAAAAAATAAATAAATAAAATAGAGGAGAAAGCCACTTAGCTCAGAATCTGGGGATGTCTTCATTAAGGAAATGTAATAAACACAGGCCGACTCACAAAAAGTCAGAGTGGAAATTAACTTCATAGCCAAGAGGAAGAAGGCCATTTCCCGTACACAGATGTGCTTACGGAAATCACACTGTGCATTCGGGAGATTACAAGAATCACGTTTCGGAATGAAAATAGAAATCTGCATTTTCAAATGGGTATGCATTCTTCGTGTTCAAGGTTTTGGAAATATCAGTGCTTAATTTTTTTTCTCCGGTGTAAATGAACTCTAAAGTCTGACATCAATTCAGGGTAATGCCAATGAAAAGAAGACACACAGGATATCTGCTCCTTTTAAATCCTGTGGCCTCAGGCCTGTGTGAAAGGAGTGGGGTCCACTCAGATTATTTACTGACAGCAAACACCAGGATTAGAATCTAAAACCCCCTATAACATAAATTGTGATATCCAGCTATACATAGTGGCAGACACCTTCAGGCCTAGGACGCAGGAGGCAAAGGCAGACAGATCTCTGTGAGATCCAGGTCAGCCTGGTCTCCACAGCAAGCTCCAGGCCAGCCAGGGCTACAGGGACACGCCATCTCAAAAATATTGTAATGTCTGTACAAGTTCTGTTCCATAATATTTTTTCTTACTTCAGCTCTTCCCTCCATTTTTATTTTTCTCATATTAAGAATTAATTATATGGCTTAGGAAAGTAACTCAGTGGTGACGTGCTCGCTTAGCGTGCGTGAGGCACTGAACTCTATCCCCAGTCCTGGGAAAAATAGGATCATACAATTAACATCTTTGGTTACAAGTGTAGCGCTAATCCATGCGGAAAACAGATTATGGATTTCATTTTCATGGAGCAAAACAAGACAGTGATAAATCAAACAGTGATGTTTACAGGGCCTGGGAGATGGATCAGTGAGTAGGAACATTTCCTTTCCAAATGGGTGGAACTAAGTGTTGAGTGTTGGCTACCCACCTAAAAGGCTGGGCATGGTTGTAATTTCAGCCTTGAAGGCTGGAGACAGGTGGATCCCTGAAGCTTGTCAGCAAGTTTACAGAGGCGAAACGGAAACCTTCAGGTTCTCCGAGCTTCTCAGTGTTTCATGAGAGGAAATCGGAAAACATTACAGAAAGACTCACATTTTCTTCTAGCCTCAACCCACAACCGAACATACAATACGCTACACACACGCACACATGCACACACACACAAATTTAAGTTGTTTGAGTTATGTTTATGTGTAAACGTGAAACGCAAATCACGATGTTCACCAAATTAGAAATGAGGACATAAAAATATTAAAGAAAGGGTACTGCTTCATGTAATGTCATACAAGTATCTCTCTAAACATGGGAGTGTTTGGCTTCCGATAGTTGTCAACTTAAGGTTTGATGTGTAATGGTTTATTTTCCCCTGTTGCGTGTGTTTCGTGAGTAACTGCGGGGATTGGAAACTTGTCACTGTGGTTCTGAATTGCTTCACAGATAAAATTCTGTGATATCTCATTGTCATAAGAATACGTAAGGAACACTGGGTGATAAGGTCCAGTAGGTGCAGGGCTTACCTGGCATGCAGGAACACCTGCATAATTCAATCTCTAGCACCACATACACTGAGCTTTACACATGTAATGCCAATACCAGGGAGATGGAGGCAGGAGAATCTGACATTCAAGGTCAACCTCAGCTCATAAGGAGTTCAAAGCAGCACTGCTTACATGACAGCCTGTCTCAGCAAGGAACGAGGCTAGGGAAAGACGAACAGAAGGGTAAGAACAAGGGACACAGATTCAAATATCTTTTGGTTCCTCATACAATGACTTACAATCAGCAAATGCACATTGAGGATATTTGTCTCAAGACCTTTGGATTATGACTAGACTTATAAAGTGCTTATCAAAACTGTGTTCCTAGTACCCACATCACCTCAGAAGTCTTCTCCTCTATACAACCTTGAGGACAGAGGCTGTTGTGTGTCTGTAACTTTCAGGGACTTCCTAAGACCTTTGTGTGGTTTAAACACTGAGCCTCCTGTTAGAGCTTCCGGAGACATTCAGAAGTGTGGCCAAAATGCAATGTTTCAATCTGGTATCAAGAATTTATTACTAATCTATACCCCCATTTCTAATATATTTCTTTCTCCCAACACTGAGTTCACTGAATACCTACAGACTTGTAAACACCCAATTCACTTCATGACTGTGACATTTTAAGATATTTTGTTTATTATTTTTATTTTATGTGTGTGCGAATGTATCGCCTGCAACTATGTGCGTGTACCGTGTCACGCAGTGCTCAAAGAGGCCAGAAGAGGGTGTCGGATCTCCTGGAACCGGAGTTACAGATGCTTGTTAGCGGCCATGTGGATGCTGAGAACTGATTCTCTGCAAAAGCAGCCAGTGCTCTTAACTGCTGAGCCATCTCTCCATCCAGCCCTGAACATTACATTGTTTTTGTCAAAATGTGAGTATAAAGGTTTAAATTACATTCAATGCATACACTTCTGATCTAAAACCATGGACAATTGGGTAAAATTTATGGAGAGCTTCATAGTTGAGTTCATTCCCCAAAAGATGCTTAAAAGCCATACTTAAATGTTTAATAGCCATGCTTAGAGAACAAAAGCTTTGTTAAACAGGACAGCCCCAAAATCTAGGTAATTCTACCAGTGTCAAATAAACATTTTTTGAAGGTATCCAACATACTTAGAGATCAAAGAAATACAAATTAAAATGACTTTGTGGTTCTCAATTCAGTCAGAGTGGTTATATAATAAAAAATTAAATGACAGTTCACCCTGACCAGACTGTGGGGAAAGCGGAAATCTAATTCTCACTGTTGGTGTGAATTGGTGCAGCCACGATGGCAAACAGGGTAACCTTTCCTCAAAAAGCTAACAGTAGAATTTCCGTAAGAGCAAGCCATGTCATTCTTGAGTACACAGCCAAGGGATTGAACGTCCTGTCACAGAGGTACTTGTACATCCATGTTTATAGCTGATCTGTTCGCAATAGCTACCCTACGAGAACCTCCACGGATGACTAGACGAAGAAAGTGCAGTGTATCTAGAGAATGGAGATTTATTCGGCCATTAAGAAATGAATTTATGCAATTTTCAGGAAAATGGCTGAGCCAGAAAATATTATATTAAGTTAGGTAACCTAGGCCCAGAAGAGCAGACACATGCTCCATGCATTATATGGGTTTTATGTTTCCACATGTCTATGTGCGAGTGAGATTTGTAGATGCCAAGAAACAGAGTGGTCCACAAAACGGGTGAGAAGGGGTTTAAGGGAGCAAAAAGGGGAAGGGGTGTGTCTGTCTGTCTGCCCTTGTGTATGAACACACACGTGCAGGCACCCATGATAGTCAGAAGAGGGTGTGGGAGCCTCTGGAGCTAGAACACCAGGTGTTTGCAGTCCGTTTAACATGGGTGCTGGCACCTAAATTTGGGTCCTCACAAGAGCAGGACAGGCTCCTAACGGCCGAGCAGTCTGCGCAGCCCCAACAATTACACTGGTCCTATGGAGGAAATGCATAGTAAATCCTACCTCAGTGTATTTCTGGATATTTTCAAACACAAATTTGCACTATTTCTGCATGTCCATGTGTTCAAGGTGTTGGGTTAATCACAAGATAATTGTCTGGGTAGCACATGTGTTCACACATAGAGTAAGGAATTTGGTGTGCGAATTTGCGATGCCTGAACCCGTAAATATTTCCAGTAATATTGAGTTCCGCATATGTGCTCACTTAGACCATTTGGAAAGTTTACTGTACAGGTAGCCAGCCTATGACACTGTTGAGAGCAACGTTAATTACAAGGCGTGCTGAACCTGGAAAAGACTTAGATGCTTGTTCACAGTACCCTGTGATTCCATCTTATAAAAACCTTACCAGGGCTGGTCAAAGGATCCGCAGCACTTTGATAATTTCCTATAGTCTCCGGAGATCAATGACCCTGGGTGAGTATTTCGAGAAAATTCAGTTTTGGAGTTCTTTTCGTTTTCATGCTTTCTTGATGGAAATGCTGGCCCAAATATCCAAAGAGAGCTCCAACTCCCATTCAGTTGATGGATTGTGATTATAAAGAGAGTCATTTTTCTCCTGTGCAGATCTGTGAACGCTGTGACTGTGTGGGCGAGATGTCAGGGGAAGGCCTTCAGCCTGAGGGGAATTTATGGAACTCCTACCGATATTCCGATAGGAGCTATAAATAATCTAGTACAGATGATGATAAATATTCAAAATGAGCTGCGGGTTTTGCATTTCCATACTGACCTTCTCGTCAGCCTTGGGAGTCAAAATTTTGCTTAAGGAGCTGTGCAGCCCGTCACTGACTGATCAAACCCGTACTATGCTCGGAAGGCGTTAATCTACTGTGAAGAAAGTTTTTAATTTTTTTTCCTTCCTTACCATTCGTATTTTTGTTGGCTTCCTTTGCTCTTTCTCATTTTTAAAAAGAGTTTAAATAAGTTTAGCTATTTTTATTTATATATATGCACGTGTGCTTACAGGAGTTTATACATACCAATGCATGCAGGTACCCTGGAGGCCCAAAGGGGGCATCAGAACCCCCCAAAATAAAGTTACAGATGCTTATGAGCCACCTAATCTGGGTGCTGGGAATTGAACTCTAGTCTTCCACAGGGCAGTAAGCAGTCTTAGCTGCTAAGCCATTCTGCCATTCCTCCTCTGTATTTTTTCTTTGTTCAATGCTTCATATTGGTACATCTTTATCATCATAATAGATCGTACTGGCTTTCGCGTGATGTTGTCTTGCTAATGTGGTCTCTTCTGATTTCATCACACACACACACACACACACACACACTGGTTTCGCTATCTATAATGAATCCTAAGACTGACAAATTCCTGATATCCCTACAGTATTTAGAAACAAACGTGGTAAGAGACATAGACTCTCATAGATTATGAGGAGTAATCTAGTGACATAGACATTCCATCTGCAAAATGCCTTGTGATCGACTCTATCCTGACCCCAGAGCGATTCCACTGATGTGATTTTTTTATTAATTTTTAATTAAAAATTTAAATTATGGCTCTATGAGTGTCTTGCACTCACGTGTGTAAGCGCAGTATGTGACTGCACTGCCTGCAGATGTCAGAAGAGGGCATCACGGTTACATAGACTCGCTAACAACCATGTGGAAGCTGGAAACCAAACCTAGGTCTTCTGCAAGAATATTCACTGCTAGGAACAAGTGAGCCATCTTTTCAGGCAGTCCCCCCCCCCTTTATTTTTATTACATTTATATTGTGTCCATGTGCGTAACATGACACACATGTGGAAACCAGAAGAGAACTTAGAGGGGTTGGTCCTGTTCCACAACTGTGTGGGTCCCAGGACTCGAGCTCAAGCCATCAGCCTTGGTCATTGAGTTTTGCAGCAATCGGTTTTACACGCTGCCATCTCATGCAACCCTGCCCTGTCATTGCTGATATCTGATAAATCTTTACCTTGTAATTCTTTTTAACATACAGGGAACAGGGTTTCTTTCCTCACCGTGAAAACACTCACAGAAGGGGCTGGAGAGGTGGCTCAGTGGTTAAGAACACAGGCTGCTTTGGCAGAGGACCTGGGTTTGATTCCCAGCATCCACACAGCAGCTAACAACCGTCTGTAACTCCAGTTCCAGGGGAATCCAACACCCTCTTCTGACCTCCATAGGCACTCACAACACGAGTGCACTTACATACAAGCAGGCAATACACTCAGACACCTGTAGACTAGAGTTAACAGGTGTAAGAGCTTTATCCTCAAGAAGGGCATGTTGCTGGGCTGGCGAGACGGCTCGGCGGTTAAGAGCACCTGACTGCTCTCACAGAGGACTAAGATTCGGATCCCACTGCCTACATGGTGTCTAAGAAATGTCTGTAACTCCATTTCCATGGGCCTCTTCTGGCCACAGCAGGCATTGCACACAAATTTGCACATACCTTCATGCAGACAAACCACTCATACACATACAATAAGAATAAAAAGTTTAAAAATATGTATTTTAAATGTCACGGTGTTCCAAGGGTCATCACTAGAGAATTGGCTTCAAGGAGCGTGACTTCTCCGTGGTATTTGACAAGAGGGACTCATGGTGCCTAAATTTATAGCTCAAACCACGTGGTTTATGCGGCACACCACGTCTCTGTTGTATAATAATGTCCTCCCACTTGACACATTTTAACTTTGATGGAAGCTCATTAAGACCCAGGATATTCTCAGAGGGAGGTGAAACTTCTAAGTGTTAAAACTTCTTAAAACACAAGCAGTTCCCAAATGAGGCTGCTTAAGATGGAGATCTCAGTAAGTTCCTGAAACTGGCCACATGCCTTAGGTCCCTCCGACTCCCAAGTTTCCCCAGGCAGTAAGGATTGCAGAGAGACTCTCTCAGAGAGACTCTATCAGCCCCACCAACCATCCTGGAAGACACGCAGACCAATTCAGGTTCTTGGGAGACACAGTCTCCAACCTGTCGAGCAACTTGTTTTCCTGAGCTGTGACCTGTGCTGGGGTGGCCTTTCGGTGATGCAGCTTTCAGTCATCTCTGCTCCTGAACGTAACACTTCACACACACTCCTGTAATTAATC
>NW_008353963.1:28414-43828 GCF_000622305.1 Nannospalax galili
ATTTGAATATTTCGGGCTTATTATTATGCTGGTTTCACTTGTTTTTAGATGTGTTTATGACATCAAAGAAAAGTGTCAGTAATGCACCAATTAAACATAGACTTTGCATAACTAAAAATATGTACATCTTACATATCGATGTGCTATATATGTTAATATTTGTTTTCTACACACATATATGTGTGAGTTGGATGATTTTGTTTTAATTGTTTATTTATTTAGATATCTGTATATTTGCTTGTGTGTGTGTGTGTGTGTGTGTGTGTGTGTGTGTGTGCTCACCACCCCGGTGCAGTTCCTGATGAGGTCACAAGAGGGTCATGAACCCCTTGGACATGGATTTCCAGCCCATTCTGTGCCACCTGATGTCGCTGCTGAGAACAAAATTCAGGTTCTTAACTGCTGAGTCAGCTTTCTGTCACCAACATGTATGTTTTTTCTATGTTAATGACAGTTATGTAGAATTGTCAAAAATGTAATAAAGACCACTTTCTAGCAATTACCCAGGTGTGTCTGAATAACAATAATCTAATAGATTATTCTTTATCAGATTATCTTTGGAGTCAATGAGCTGAAGGAAATTAACATTTCATGTGGTCAGTCCGATGGTTGATCTTGGTGGTCAACTTGTTCACAACTGGGACCATCTAAGAGACATGTGCAGAGGTGGATCTGAGCGGGTGTTTCTTGGAAGGATCTACTGAGAGGAGGAAGCACTTTATCTGAGTAGGTGGTACTTTCTAGAAGGGGGGTCCAGCTATGAAATGGCTTGAGTGAAAAGCTGGGCTGGTTTGTCCTGCCCGCTACCCCTGGCTGGTGACTATCACTGTTTACTGCCGTCGCGGCCTCTGGTATCCTTCATGGATATCACGATTGAGTCCTTCGGTTTTCTATCATGGATTGAAGCCCAAGGACTTTCCAGATACCCGGAAGGCCTTTGGCATTAGATTAGACCTGCGCTGAGCCTGGAGAGCTGGGTCAGGGGTTAAAAGTACTGGCTGCTCCTTCAGAGGAACCGAGTTTGGTTCTCAGCACACATCTGGCAGCTAACAAGCTTTGATAACTTCAGCTGCAGGGCACTGATGCCCTTTTCTGGTGCACAAGGGCATTGCATACGTGTAGGACACCTACAGACATGCAGGCAAAAAACTTGTAACATGTATTTTTTTCTTTTTCAATATATGTTTTTATTGAATTTTTATGCACTTCATACAAAATATTTAAATTACCTTTATGCCTTTCCCATCTGCATCCTCCTGCAGCCTCGCATAATACACATTAAATTTTAAAACGTAAATAAAGGGAAAAATAGAATTATGACACTTTAATGGCTAGCAAACATGTGGTTTTTAAGAACTGCCTGTTCCCAGCCCTAAATGGCATAGCTACACCTACGCTTCGTGAAATATAAGGGAACAGGCGCTAAGGAGGTCCTAATACATCCCTCAACTCTCACCAGTGAAATTTCCTCATACGACAGAGTGCGATGTACACAGAAGGCCACAGCCGACCAAAGTACAGAAAATAGGAGCCTGCGGCGTGTGGGTCCTTTACAGGACTTCTATACTAAGCCTCACCCACCGAGGGCTCAGGGGCCATTGCAGAAGATGGGGTGGAAAGATTGCAAGAGCCAGGGTTGGTTCATGAATATAAAGAAACAGGCACCCAGGCCCCTGGGAACTTGCTCCTATGAACTTGTAACCGTGGTGACAGCATGCACAAGATCCGTGCTGATTAATCAGACAAAAACCCAGCACAGAGCTGGGGAAATGGGCCTCAGGCCCCAACCTTAGCCAAGGAACTATTGGCAACTGAATACTTAGGGGTGAGGAGGAGTAGATATTTAAGGAAGTGACTCTAGATGGGCTGAGTAGACTCCGTTGGACGAACTTGCACTGCGGGGCATCTGGGCACAAACATTTGACTCTATAGGACTTAATATATGTGACAGAATGCATGAAATCTGGCCGGGGGGCGTCCTCTGGGAAGATGGGGATGGAGAAAGGGGTCTAAATTTCAATAAGATGTATCATATGAAATGCACAAAAACTCAATAAAAATATAAATAAAACATAAATGGCTGTTACTTATGAGAGTTAAGACACGCACTAATGTATATCAGGTATAGCAGAGTCATTAGGAGTCAGTTTAATACTATGTCAAGTCTGCACAATGATGGTGCAGATTCTTACAGAGGGCCTGCAGTCTGTCTTCCCACAGGTTCTGTGTCCTGACAACAATAGCAGCCATGGTCCCGTGAACCGGACCTTAAGTCCCATCAGAAAGTGGTTGGCTAGTCATCACGGAAGCTTCTTTTCGCAATAAATGACCATGCACACCGGTTGACATGCAGAGAATGAGACCTGCAGAGTCCTCAGCCCTTTAATAGGACACCTGTATCACACCCTCTCCTCCACGGTCTCAGGAAATATTAGGGAGATTCTAGGAGCCAGAGGTTGTGGATAAAACAAGGAAGCGGTCTTTTCTAGACATGAGAAGTTGCACAAGATGTCCTAACAGTAGCTGAAGAACTATAGGCAACTGACAGCTTCTGGGAGGAGGGGATACAGTTTTCTTTAAGGGTGTGTGACCCCTGGTAAGCATACCATACTCCAGAAGATGGCCTGATGGTACCCAAGAGTGCTGGGGTACTTGAAGTGGAGAGGTGCACTGCATTATGGAGGTGGCTCTCAGACGAGACAGGGAAGGAAGTCTGAAGATGACCAAGTATCTCATATAAAATTCTCAGCGAATCAATAAAACTATTATTAAAACCAAATAAATAAGGCCAGGCATGGTGGCACGTGCCTTTAATCCCACAACTCAAGAAGCAGAGGCAGGTAGATCTTTATGAGACTGAGGCCAGCCTGGTCTACACAGTAAGTTCCACGTGAGCTGGGGTTTCAGGAAAACACTGCTTCAAAAAATAGTAAATAACCAAATAAGTAAGTAAAGAGAGATAAATAAATAAACAACTAAATAGGGCTTCGAGATGGCTCATCAGCAACAACCCTGGCTGCTCTTGCAGAGGACCTGGACCTGGGCTTGGGTCCCAGCACCTACATGGTAGCTAACAACTGTCTCTTAAATCCAATTCTAGGGATTCTGACACCCTCTCCTGGTTTCCAGGGCATTCCCTCCATGTGGAATACTTACGTACCTGCAGGCAAAAGAAAGCCAAAAAACAAAAAAATAATACAACTAGGAAGAAAGGGAGGGAGGAGGGAGGGAGGGAGGGAGGGAGGGAGAGAGGGAAGGAGGGAAGAATAAAGGGCTGTTATCCATGTTTACCGTGTCTCGTAATGGGTAGGAGCTCTTTGACATAAGACAGGATCATCATTGATGAGTAGTTCCTCAAACATCGTCTAGCTGAGTATAATTTTTCCTTGTTTTAAGTCTATGTCTGAGGTGTTTTGTCCAAAGATATTCTATAGAGATTATAATCTTTTTCACTAAGTTGCTCCCAAGCCATGCCGTTTTATGTATGCAGACTTAAGCTTTCCCAAACGTCGCTTGTCCCCGTAGTTTGCAATGTTGAAAGATTATGCCGCATTCCCTGATTTCCCTGGGGGACAGGAAGACCTGTTAAGAACACACAAAGACACAATCAAGAACTTTGGCAATAGCCTGTGTAATTTTGGGAAGCTCTTGGAATACTCTAGCCAGCAACTCAAAGGAAGGTTTCTCCTGTCGGGCACTGTTTCCTGTTTTGTAATCTTCGACGGTAAGACCCTATCGTTGAACACAGGATGTACTTCGGACTTGGGGTTCAGGGAAACGGAGGTGGAACTAACCTCGATCCACCTTCCCTGCCTCCCCTGAAGGCTAGCTCTCATAGCTTTGGAGAGCACTGCACAAGCTGGGAACGGAGAACATCAATGGATGGCCCAACCCTAGCCTCAACCCTAAAAACCATATCAATGACCAGCACAGCAAATGGCATTGGTGCGGTAGTGGCACTTTTATCTTGAAGGGAATCAACAGCTACCTGATTGGACTTTAAGCCCACTCGATGGGAGGAAATTCATGCGTGGCATTGTAAACCTAGCGAGATACACATAGCTGGAGAGGTGATAGCTCTTAGAGAATACCCCAAGGCTCTCATATCCCTAGACTAATGCAGTTCCTACTATCTGCAAAATATGGAGCCTTAAATTTACAGACAAGTATCCCAGTCACCACCCATCAAAATAGTTTCTTCTTCAAAAGACAGGGATTATTACAGAGTTCCACCACTGGTCACATACAGACCTTCTCTGTGCAACCTCTATACCTATGGTTCAGAGAACAAAGGTAAAGGGAACATTAATGCATCTTTCAGTTCTCGTTAACATACCTCCCTCATTCAGCAGAATGCCGGGTACACAAAAGTTCATGAATGGCCAAAACAGAGAATCAGAGTCGGCAGAGTGTGGGTCCTTGGACAGGGCTCCTATGTTAAAATCCACCCACCGGGGGCCCAGGGACCGTTGTGGAGGAGGAGGCTGAAAGGTTGTAAGAGCCAGGGAGGAGGTGCGTGACCGTGCAGAAATAGTCCTCCAGGCTCCTGGGACTTCTACAAACCTGCAACAATGGTGTCAGCATGTACAAGACTCATGCAGACTTAGGCAGACAAAAACCCAGCACACAAGTGTGAAAATGAACAGCACACCCCAATCTTAGTCAAAGAGTTATTGGCAGCTGATTACTGCTGGGTGAGGAATTGCTGATCTTCTTGTAGGGAGCGACTAGATAGACTGACTAGATCCCAGTGGATGAACTTGCACTGAGGGAAATCTGGAGACACTTAACTTCACAAAATAGGCCTTAACACAAATGACAGAATGCGTGGCACTCCGGTGTGAGGAGGGTGGCTACGGGAAGGCGTAAAAGGGGTATAAAGATGATTTTATGTATGAAATACAGAAAAATTCAATGAAAAATTTTTAGTAAAGGAACACACAAAGAGATTAAGAGAAACACGGATGTAGAGATATCTGTAGAAATGTTTAATAAAGACTAACATGTTTACAGAGACGGGGAAAGTTAAAGCACCGTGCAAACAAAAAGATCTCCAAGGAGAAGTCTGCTGTGGAAAACTCAGAGGGCAAACTAACACGGATTTAGGGAAAATAGCTAAATGAAAACTAAAATGGATTTTGTGTTCGGAACGGTTCTGGGGGATTCCTGAGTAGATATATCTTCCTTATTAAGAATTATATGTCATGCATAACTCAAATTATTTGTTTCAAAGAGTGAAAAATTTGGAGGTCAGTGTATAGAACACTAGCCTAACATGCATGAAGCCTGGGACTCAATCCCCAGCACTGTATACAGTAGGAGTGGTTGCACACATATGTCATTCCAGTTGTCAGGATTGAACGAGCAGAAATTCACAGTGATCTTTGCCTGTGTAGTGAGCTCAGAGCCAGCCTTGGGTACGTGAGACCTTGACGCTAAGATAAAAAATAATTTTTATAGAAAAATAATAGAAAAAAATGTGTGTGTGTGTGTGCATGTGTGTGTGTGTGTGTATGTGTGTGTGTGTGTGTGTGTGTGTGTGTGCCGTGTGTAGGTTCCCATGGATACCAAAACACGGCTTCAGGTTCCTTGGAGGAGAAATTACAGGCAGTTATGGGAAATCCAGAAAGTCAGAGCTTCTGGGTCCCTGACATTCTCAGGAAGAACGGAAATACCTCTTAAACACTAAGCCATGTCTCTGGCCCCCAGCTAATATTTTTCCGTAATTTCCATCAGTTTCTTTTTTATTCTCAGTCTCTTTTCATTTAGGTCCACTGTCATAAACTTCTGTACAGGTCAAAACATGTTACATCATTTTAAGAGGGTAAATTTAAATTTAGCCATAATTATATGAAGTCTAAGTAATGTAGACATTTCAAAACACAGATATTGGTGCTGGGGTGATGGCTTAGCAGGTAAGAATACTTACTGTTCATGTCTGATAGCTAGATTTCGATCGCTGGAATCCACATAAAAAGCCAGATTTGGTGGTACAGCTCTGCAATCCAGATACCAGACAGAGGCAGGGCAATCAGCCAGAAGTTTGTGGGCCAAGCACCTAAGCACCTTGCGCAGCAGCAGAGACAAGAAACCGCCTGCCTGAACCAGCTGGAAGATGACAACCAGCATCCGGAAGCTTTCAGCTCTGATCGCCACACATACGCTATGGTACACACGAGCCCACATTCCACATGCACGCGTGCACGCACACACGCACACACACGTATTAAGTTAAGTAATTACTGTACTAAATCCACAAAGAAAAAAACAAGGAAGTTAATTACTTTAAAGTCAGGTATTGACATATGGACATTTAAAAATCTGACCTTAAATGTAATAGTAATATATTTTAATTTATTGCTATCTTTAGAAAGAATTGTGATCACAGAGAACATGTGGATTCTTGCAATGTAACAAAACAATTTTTTACTTAGTGAAATACTCAACTAATAATATTTTGTTTGGATAACCTAAGCAGAACAGGGAATCGGTCAACCAGCCTTCCACACAATCGCAGCGTGCACACATAATATTTCGCATCTTATTATTTAACGGTTCATTCACTTCTGGCATTTGTCTTTGCATCCCATAAACCCAGATTTCTGTCTGCCGTAACTGTCCAGGTATTTGGAAGAGTGGATCGTGTGCCGTCCCACTGGTCTTCACGTAATTAATTTGTTGAGCTCTGTTATGATGTTCTGCTTTTCCTGTCTCTGG
The DNA here is from genome assembly GCF_000622305.1 of Nannospalax galili. Taxonomy (NCBI): domain Eukaryota; kingdom Metazoa; phylum Chordata; class Mammalia; order Rodentia; family Spalacidae; genus Nannospalax; species Nannospalax galili. The sequence goes on from NW_008353963.1 coordinate 35,132, forward strand.
GATAAACAACTCCGACAAAGGTGACTGATGTTCATTTGAGCTCTTGAAGGGAACCAAAACTCACAAGTTTGAAGAAGTTCTTGCAATGGACAAGACTCACAAGGCCCTCTCCTCAAGGTTATAAGAGCAACAAATATTATAGAAACGGGAGATTCTCTGATAGGTTGAACTGTTTTCTAAGTTCAGCAGGGAGATTCAGGGTTTTAGCATCTGTCACTTGTCCCCAGGCTAACGTGAGTTTTTTTGGTGACACTGATGCCTTTGAGATTTCCATGCTCCTGTAAGTAACCATTCACACATGCTCCTGTAAGTAAGCCCAGTTAACTCACTACGTTGGCTCAGGTGGACTTTGGTGCCTTATCTGGGACGAGCAGAATTTTGTCCGTCTCCCTAGGAAAAGTCTCACACAGCACAGGCATTCAAAATGAAGATGCATGGAAGTCCATTACAATTTAAATATTTTCCTATTAGGATGAGATGGTTGTTGGGAAACTTAAAACCCTAAGAACAACGTCCGTATAACTAAAATTGTACCTACAATTCTTTGGGGGAGGAAGGAACTTTTGTAAGAGACTTTATTCAAGAATAGCATACAATTTTCTCACTGGAGTATCAAAATCACGGCTGATACTTTACTAAACGAGACTCTTAAATGACATATGATCATCATTTACCGAAGTTGACCGTTTCATATGAAATCCCCAAATACTTTGCAATTAATATTATTTTGATAGTTTCAAACAAATCCCCATAGTAGCCCTCAATTATCTTACATTTTAGTCTCTGAAAAACGACATTTTAGCATGGATTCCCTCAAGGTCAATAAGACAGATAAAACAAAATAATGTGAATAAAAATTCATTGTATACCTTAAGCAAGATTAATATTTATGCATTTAAACAGAGGAGTTCCTTTGAACAAATTTTCAATGGAAACTGAAAGATAAATATGTCTCAAGACTGCTCAGAATTCAGGAAGTTGATTAACCTTGACTTCTTCTGTCCTTTCCCTAAGGAAACTTCTAGAGACAGACACATTCTTCAACACCACTACCACATCATCTGTGTTTTGTTCTCTAAAACTTAAGGTCTGCTGCAAGAATTTAAAACCTATCAACACCATTGCGATTAAGAAAAATAGGAAGGAAATAATTTTGTTTGGTCACTGCAGAGCGTCAGATAACCATCTTGCCAATGCATTTTTTGCCATATATATAAAAGATTTTTTAAGTCAATAATGTTAAATAAATTTCTTTACTATTGTCTTAAAAGTATATGTCTTATAGGACTGTTCTACAGAAGAGATGCAATTTTCCTGATCTTAGCTATACCTACTTCCCTAACATCATCACAACTGGGCTTGTTGACTGCTGACATCCGCACAGGAGGAACAGAGAGAGTCAGGGGACCCTGACGCGAGTACCCTGCCACACCTCCCAACACTTGATGAGCAATTTGACCCTAATTGCACTTGACTTTGAGGAGGTCCTGGAATGTGTAGGCTGGGAAGTTCAGTGAAAGGTCTCTCACCATTTTATGGTTATGGAGAAGCCATCATCCATTCTTATATGAAGATTTTCCAGTGCAGTCTTAGGTGGGGAACACCCACAGTCCTCTAAGTAAACGCTCGCCCATATTAGTATGCAAAGAATATAGTATCTTCTTCATGTCAATAAAACTTTAAATTTTACTTCGTTACACCAATGTTTTAAAACAATAGTAAACACACACACAAAAGCTGTATGTCTTAAATTGTTTTTACGGGGAGCTGGAGAGACGGCTCTGTGATTGAGAGCACTGGCTGTTCTAGCGGAGGACCTCAGTTTCCGGCACCTACGTGATAGCTAGAAACCATTCATAACTCCAGGTTCAGGGCATCTAACAAACAGACATCCTCTTCTGACTTCCATGAATATTGCATACCATGGATTCATTTGCATACATACAGGCAAAACACTCATACACATGAAATAGAAATAAATAGAATAAAGTTTTAAAGTGTTGAGAAAGTGGAGGCCTGGGAGGAGGAGGAAGAGAGAAGACTTTAGCATCCTAGAATTATATCAGAACAACAGAAAAGGATAAAAGGAAGGTCCTGTAAAGAACTCTGTCTTTCACCGAAACTTTCCTGCCTTGTAGATGGACTAGAACTTCAAGGGCTGTGGAGAGCCTGGGATGTTTCGGGTCCATATCCTAATTTAAATTTACCTTGGGCCATCTTTATCCTCCAAATGAGCCATGCCTTGCCTACCTCTGTGTCTGACTTAATGTCTTCTGAGTAACAGATGAAAGCCTTTTGAAATATCTTAACAGGTTACTAGCATCCACCAACCAAAAGACAGTATGTCATCAGAGAGCACCTCAGCTTTATAGAGGAAATCACCTCACATTGCTATAAAGTGGCTACAGGCTATCCCCACCAATGTATTTTAAAAGTGTCTGAATTTATGACTTTGTCCTGCAAAACTTTATCCAAGTGTTACCATGTTGGAATATGGAATTTGGGGTAACCCGAGTCTGTGTTCCTGATCTATAGGCTCCCTTATTTAGCTCCAGAATAAACTATCTTTTACATTTTTTGCACTGAGAGTTGTGTTTGTGTGTGTGGTGTGTGTGTGTGTGTGTGTGTCAAAAGGTTTAAGACCAATATTGCCAGCTTTAAAGTTTAGTAGGGTATTTTATAATAAATGATAACAGAGGCTATTATGTTTGTACCAAATGACTGCTAAAATTCCCTGCAGTTAAAGTTCATCTGTGTTCTTAAATCAACAACAGTCAGAGAAGCCTCTTTGTGGAAAGGTCACCCATCAGTCCGAAAGGCTGAAATCTTAACCAACCATAAGAAATGGTAATGACCTGCTGAAACTTTAGGCCTTCCGTCGCAACTTAGCTCTCCGGTAACACGAAAGTTTCTGGGTGAAGCTTCTGTAAGGAAATCCAGGGAACAGTGTAATGGATCACCAGGAACAACAGCAAGATTTCATTCCTCTGTTTCGGCCTTAGATTTCCTAATGGTTTGTTGGTATTTGTTCACAGATGTTGAGTAATAATGATTACTGTGGCTGGACAGGTGGCGCAGTAGATAAGAGCACCGCTTTAAGAGAACCCGGGTTTGGTTCCCAGCACCCACATGGCAGCTATCAACTGTCTGTAAGTACGCTCTCAGACAATCCAAAACCCTCTTCTGACCTCCATGGGCATTGCACAACATGGGTGCCCTTACATACCTGCAGGCATAAAACTCATATACAAAAAATAAAAATAAAATACTTTTAAATGAATGTTTAGTTCTCTTATTTTACTAGTGTTTGTGAGAGAAAATGCTTCTTAAATAGTATTGCGGTAAACAAATTAATAAAATAGGACAATAACATTAAGGTTTAAAACAACACAGCTAGCTACCGTCTAGCAGATAAGAGTACGCGATACTCTTATACGAGATCGTAATTTGGTTCCCAGCACCTACATCTTGCCTAGCAACCATCTTTCACACCAGGGGATCCAATGCATAATGCACTCCTCTGGCCTCTACAGACATTAGGCATGCGGGTGCTGTACGTACTTACATGCATGTAAACACTCATACACATAAAATAATAAAACATCTTTTAAATGAAGTTTAATTATAGTAAACCATGTCCAATAGCTTACTAATAAAAAATTATTGCAAATAATATCCAGTTTTTGCATCGTGTCAAAATCCTATTTTCTTAATGTGAAATAGAGTGGTCATTAGATTTCTTTTCTCACGTTGACAAAAATTAGAGTCATTTGGAAAGAGGGAGCCTAGATTGAGGAATTTCCTCCGTTGGATAGGCCTGTGGGCATATCTCTAGGGCGTTTCCTCAATTGCTAATTCATGTAGGAGAGCTCAGCCCAGTGTGGGTGGTGCCAATCCTAGACAGGTGGGCCTGGACTATGCAACAAAAGGACCTGGACAAGTCAGGTTGGTGCTGTATCACAGCAACCGAAAAATACGCAGGCAAATACTTCACTGTTAGAATTCGAATTGAGTAATCAACTGCATCTTTATTCAGAAATACTGTCCGTTTATGTATATTCCAAGCCATTGTGCCTCAATAACGGAAAATAAAATGTTATTTTCATATGGAGAGACATTTCCTGTGTCAATTATACAAAATTCAACAGTTCTGTGAAGGGTGAAGGTCACTTAAAGAAGTGAAATAAATCAATGTCAGGGGTTAATAAAACGACATGAAATTGCACAATGTTCACATAAAATATGTTGTTTAAAAGCATATTCTCAGGGAAAGAAGCAGGTAGGTAACAGGGAGTTGCAGAGACCATTGTTCTATTGATACAAAGGCAGCTCTTTCTCCAAAGGAACTAACAGATAGTGTATTCTGAGCCAAATAGGAGGGACCATGACCCAGGAACACAAAGATTCAGTTTGTCTTGAATAACTTGTTCTCCCCAATGCACCTGCCACATGAACTTCTGTACCCACAGAACAGAAGACATTTGTAAATCAATGTATTGACCAAATTCAATGAGGTCTGTAAAGCACAGGTTTCAGGAAGCAGAGACCCGCTGGACTGTCGGATTCAGATGGTGGATGATGGCATTCTTAACTTTTGAGCTCCTGGAAGCTAATGATCAGGTAGGCGAATATATTTCAAATGTTTTACATTATGGACATAAAAGGCTATTCGGTTAGAGAAAAAACGTGTATGAATAAAATTTCCCTTTAAGGGACTGCGTAATTTTTCCCCTGGGTGTATAATCATGCCATTCTGCATAACCAGGAAGTTCTAATGAGTCAACTGTTGTGCAAAGTGTTCCAAAAGATGTGCTTTTTTTCCCCCTAACTTGAGTCACTGTACGCTTAATTTAATGGAGTTGAAAATTATAAATAAATGCATATGCAAACACTCCCCTCTCCACAAGAATGCACAAAAAACGCCACACAATGAAGAGACACACAGGTGTTATTGTATTTTTTAAACAGGAAATGCAAATTAAAGAAATTGATTTGACAGACTAGGTGTGCCCAGTGCGCCTACCTCCTGTTCAAGGGGGAATGAATGTGTTTGTAGATATAATATCCATGAGATTAAACTGCCTGGAATTTATTTTCAACCTTAGCTTAAGAATCCCTCTTGCGGTTACCCCCTCAGTGGGCCTATCTAAAAGACTCCCAAATTGCATAACTCTTAAGTGTAGGGACCCCGCGTCCCTGTTCAGCATGGAAGAAGCCAGAGCGGTCTGCATCCTGATTCCCTATCTGCAAGCTGGATAGCCTCTTGAGAGGATGGTGTGATGAGAATAGGAGGTAGGAATTGGCTAGGCAGTTAAGGTAAAAAAGACCCCAAAGAAAAGTAGGAAGTTTCTTGGCTAAAAGTCAAAATGTCCTTGGGCCTGTTAGCAACACACTCTGTTCAAAGGTCCAAAAATGTCAAAAGTATTTGGGAGTTTGTGTCTAATCCCTAAAAGATTTTAGGGTCACCGTTTCAGAGATGGGGAATGTGGGAGTATCAAAAAGCCACGTTTAAAAAGAAGTACATGAAGCTGTCAGGAAAAAGTGATGGGAGATATGGGAGGAGTTGGAGGGGAGGGAGTGGCCGTGGATTTGATCAAAATGCCTTATATACACGTATGAAATTCTAAATAATTTTTTAAAGTTAAACAAAAAGAATTCCTGTTGCACATCTCCAAGTGAATTGTGTCCTTTTTTCTGTTCACTGGTTCTGAATAAAGGGTAAGCAATCAATTTAGCAATATTGATTGCACTAATTAAAACAAGTGTCAGGACAAAATAATTTTTAAGAAGTGCTGATGTAAAGGCAGGAGTTATATTGGAGGAAATATGCTATCTTATTTCTTTTCTTTTTCATTTTTTTTGGTTTATTTACGTCTGTATGTATCTGTGTTTAGCCTGCATGCAAGAAGGTACCACGTGTATGCAATCATGACAGAGGTCAGAGAGGGCATCAGATTCCTTGCAGCTGGACGTACAGGCAGTCATGTGGGTCCTGGGACCCAACGCTAAGTCCTCTGCAAGAATAGACAGGGGTCTAAACCACTGAGCCCTCTCTCCAGCTTCAGTTTACCTTCTGGGATTGAGGCTGGGTGTGTGGCTCTATAGTTCCAAAAGTCCCACCGTGGCTATCAGTAGACTACATCTGAGGTGGGTTTTCCCACAACAATCCAGAAAATTCCTCAAGGGAGGCTTCCTAACAACATGACTGTAATTTGTGGTTACTTGACACTGAAGCCAACCACGATGACAACCAAGTCACCTTTTTTATCCGCTGTTTATGGAACTTTTAAGCATATTTTGGGCTGTTGCTTACTCAGTGACGTTACGAGGGATTATAGTATTGGAGACATGATGCTATGAGCCAATCACCCGTTTTTATACACAATCGAATCATACAGTGTAAAACATATGGGACTGGAGAGATGGCTCAGCAGTTAAGAGCACTGGATGCTCTCGCAGAGGACCCGGATTCGGTTCCCAGCACCTGCGTGGCAGCTAACGACCGTCCATAACTGCAGTTCCAGGGAATCTGATGCTCTCTTCTGACTTCCCCAGGCATTGCACGTCATGCATGTGCTTACATACATGTAGGCATTACACTCATGCACATAAAACAAAACCTAGAGAGATGGCTGAGCGGTTAAGAACACTGGTTGTTCTTGCAGAAGACCTGGGTTCGATTCCCAGCACCCACGCTGTAGCTAACAATTGTCCGTAACTCCAGTTTCAGGGAATCCGAGAGCCTCTTCTGTCTTCCGTGGGCATTGCACGACATGGGCGCACTTACCTACATGCAGGCGATACACACACATACAAATAAAATAAAGATAATAAAACTTCAAAAAAGTAAAGAATAAAACAAAGAAAAAAGAAAAATGATCTCTTTATTGTACAAAAGCTTTTTAATTTAATGCAATCCTATTTATCAACGCTTGCAACTTTTTCCTATACTTGTGATAAAAATGTAATTTTTAAAAGATGCAATCACTATTAAATGCATCAAAAATATAATTTATACTGACAACGAATGCATCTTTAAACGTGTGTAGTTTTGCTGTTGTTTTTACATTTGTGTTTTGCACTTGATTTCAGGGATGGCTCTGAACTCAGGGCCCGTCTATATATTGTCTATAATAAGCAAATGGTTGCTACATAATGTTCATTGTGCTAATTAGTTTCTGTCAACTTGACCAACTACAGTCAACTAGGAAAGCAGAATCTCAAGGGAGGAAATTTCTCCACCATACGGGCCCGTGGGCATCTGTTCGTGCCATTTTCTGTGTTGACAGACCAACAAGGGCTTAGCCCGTTGTGGGTGGCGCCATCCTTGGGCAAGCGGGCCTGGGTTGTAGAAGACAGCTGAGCAAACCGGGACAAGCCAGTCCGTAAGGAGAATTCCTCCTTGGTCTCCGTTTCAGGTTCTGAGTCCTGGTTCCTGCCTTGACTTACCTAAGTGACGTTTTGCGAACTGGTCATTGCAAAGTGAAAAATGAATACTTCTCTCCCCAAGATGGTTTGGATGCGTGTTTTATCACAGCCAGGGGAAGTAAACTAGGAGATGCAGACACGTCAAGACCTCGTCACTAGTGCTGGCAAAAATGAAGATCTTTATTGTGAGGTCAACTGGCAAAGACCCCTGAAGTTGGAGGAAGTTATGGGAAGTTGAGGTGTGGAACTCCTTTGCGGAAGAAAGGAGTTGCTTTGGGGGTTTTGAGGGTGAAAGTTTAGGGCCCGTCAGAGGGGTCTTGTCTCCTGCGAAGACATTCCCACAATTCTAACGTCTTGTTAGACAAGAAGGTGGACCTAAAATAAATGATGATGGATGGGAGGGAACATGCGTTGGCCAGGACTGATGAGTCATGCATACCTTGGGGTCTCGGCCTAAGCATAAAGCTCAGGTTACAACCCTGAACGTAGACTTCGGAGGGTGGCTAGATGTCTTTTTCTATCTCCTCAATTTGGCCACATTAAAGAAATCAACTTTTTTAGCCTTTCACCGTTAATTATGTCTTTAATTGGGCTATTGGAGGCAGATGGCCAAAAATGATTGTTGGGGAGCAAAGGAGCCTCTGGGCACATGCTGGGACTCTAACCCTCGTAACTGTAGTTCATTTTGTGTGTGTGTTTGTGTGTGTGTGTGTGTGTGTGTGTGTGTGTGTCACCTTCAGAAGGCAATTCAGACATGCTGTGACTCTAACCCTGGTAACCGTAGTTCATTGTGTGTGTGTGTGTGTGTGTGTGTGTGTGCATGTGTTTGTATGTTTGTGTGCCTGTGTGTGTGTGTGTGTGTGTTACCTTCAGAAGGCATTTTAGAGATGCTGTGACTCTAACCCTGGTAACTGTAGTTCATTGTGTCTGTAAGTGTGTGTGTGTGTGTGTGTGTGTGTGTTTGTGTACATGCGTTTGTGTTTTTGTGTGCTTGTGTGTGTTTGTGTGTTACCTTCCGAAGGCATTTCAGACATTTGTTTGTTTTGAAATAAATTTTCATCATCCAGGGGCTGGAGCGATGGTTCAGCGGTTAAGAGCACTGGTTGTTCTTGCAGAAGATGTGTGTGGGTTCAAATCCCAGCACCCACATGGCAGCTAACAGCTGTCCGTAACTCCAGTCCCAGGGGATCCGACAGCCTCTTCCGTCCTAACCGGCATTGCACGACACGGGTGCACTTACCTACATGCGGGCAGTACATGCATACACAT
>NW_008353963.1:47356-55229 GCF_000622305.1 Nannospalax galili
TTTAAAATTGTTTTATCAGGTTTTTGCTTAGGATAGAAATCCTATATTTCAAAAAAAATTTTTTCATATTTTATTATTTTTATTTTATGTGTATCTGTGTATTGCCTGTGTCTACGTAAGTGTGCCTGTGTCGTGCAATGTCTGCGGAGGTCAGAAGAGGCCGTCGGATCCCCTGGGACTGGAGTTACTGACAGTTGTTAGCTGCCATGTGGGTGCTAGGATTCGAACCCAGGTCTTCTGCAAGAACAACCAGTGTTCTGAACCACTGATCCATCTCTCCAGCCCCTAGAAGTTATATATATATATTTTAATTAATTAATTTTATGGATATGACTGTTATGCCTGCATGCATGTAAGTGCACCCATGTTGTGCAGTGCCTGTGGAGGTCGGAACACGGTTGGATCTCCTGGAACTGGAGTTACGGATGGTTGTCAGCCACCACACGGGCACTGTGAACCAAACCAGGGTCCGCTGCAAGAATAGCCAATGCTCTTAACCACTGAGCCTCCAGCCCACTCCCCAACTTAGATTCTTTTAACAAATATGTATTACTGACATTTGAGCCACTGTGAATTTATTTAAATGAGTCACTTAACATCGGAACGATTCTAGTAGCAAAGATGGTTCTATTTAATTCGTCACTGAAAACATATCTTGGGGCCGCGTGTGGTGGCACAGGCCTTTAATGCCAGCACTCGGGAGGCAGAGGCAGGCGGATCTCTGTGAGTTCAAGGCCAGCCTGATCTACATAATGAGTTCCAGGACAGCTGGGGCTACAGGGAGACCCTGTCTCAAAAAGACCAAAAAAAACAAAAAAATACAAGAAAACATATCTTAAGAATCAAAGTTTGATTACTTAATATGTCAATTTTTAACACATTAAAACTAATATCCTTAAGGCACTGTTCCCATATGTGAAAGGGAAAACAATATTTTTCAGGTTGACATGCTCATTTACCTTTCCATTTCTGTCATCATTTCTTTCTCTTTCTGTACAGATAGTTACAGTATTTTCTCATCTCTCTGTATTTCTTTTTCTCTGTCTACTTTCGCACTGAAGCTCTTCGCATGTTCATTTCTTTAGGCCACGAAAATTTCCTTGCTAGTTTCTGCATCAGCCTCTTACCTTAACATTTCATGAGTGCACAATGACTGAAACCATTGACCAGAAAAGAAAGTTCGAGTCACTTTTTCAATTCTGTTGTGATGTGAATTCTAAGAATATTCTCCTGAAATGTATATAATGATCACAAATGTGTACCTCAGAACTTGGTTAATTAATTTCAGATGCCGGGTTCCACCATGAAGTTAAGTACTGTAGACCAAGAGATGGCTCAGTGGTTAAGAGCACTGACTGCTCTCGCACAGGACTCAGGCTCGGATCCCAGCACCCACATGGCGGCTGACAACTGTCCATAACTCTAATTCCAGGGGAATCCAAAGCCCTCTTCTGACCTCCACAGCATTGCACAACACAGGTGCCCCTACATGCATTCAGGCAATACACATACACATAAAATAAAAATAATGAACAAAATATTTTTAAAAGAACATAAATCAATAAACTACTCTGTTAATTCTATTTGTTCTTTGGGGAGAAAAAATGACTGCGTATACAACGACTAAAATTAAGCAGTTGGAACTTGCTAGAATTCAACCTTGATCTTTTCCTAAAATTCGCTGAGTCCTTCTTATCCAATCAGAGCTGTCCACACTTCATCAACGTTTATCATAAAACGACACACTATTCCTTTGCTGTTTGGACTCTTCATTGCAACAACTGCTCTACCTTGTAGAACTGATTAATTAAACTCATTATTTTTCCGTTCTCACTTGCTTCTGTTCATCAGCACTAAGGCTTCCAGGGAGGCACTCATGGCCGCATCGGGACACACAGCACAGCACACACAGACTGCACACAAACATGCTCAAGGGACACAGGGCACGTGGAGATAGACACATAGATGTACCGGGAAACAAACCACAGGTTGAGGGCTCTGGCCTCTGACCACAAGGCCATATTTATTCAGAATCACACAAAAGTGGTAAACTGTCCAAATGTTTTGTGACACATTATGTCACTGTCTCTTTCTGGAGTCTCAAGACATCTGCTGGTAGCCATTTTGTGCTGAGGCGTAGCCCTCCAGATGATCAGCATCACCCATCCTTGCCATTGGTGCATAATCATATAAACCCCATGTTGCCTGAACATAAACTGTGCTTTACGGTGTTTTGTTCCTGAAAGAAACTATTTACTTTTAATTTTTTTTTCATTTCTTTGTTGAGTTTTATACTCAGACAATATTTTTGTTCATTTGTTTATTCCTCTTTTGTGTTCTTTTGAATTTTTAAACGTTTTTATGCTTGCATGTATGTAAGTGCACCTGTGTCATGCAATGCCTGTGGAAGACAGATGAAGGCATCAGTTCCCTGGAACTGGACTAATGCATGATTGCTAGCTGCAATGTGTGCTGGGATTTGAACCCAGATCTTCTGCAAGAGCAGCCAGGGCTCTTAAACTGCTGAGCCATCTCTCCAGACTCGAGTTTTATGTATTTACCATAAATAATTTTGTTCACTTTCATTCTGCATTCCAAACTCTCATCCCTGTCCATGTCCCATGTTCACGGACCTCCTCTGACACTCACACTGGGTTTTATAAGCCAGACCAAGAGCTGGAGAGGTCGTAGACGCTAAGAGAAAATCTACTATTACTGTTTTCCTAACACGCATGTTCTTGAACTGCTTTGTGCAGACTCATGGCTATACTCATAGATTAATATTGTGTATTCCTCACAAAAGCTTCTCATTGTAGCTGGCGATGGTTGATGCAGAAATCAATAATCCTGGCCAAAGCGTCAAGGATAAGTATGATGGGGTTTCAGGCACCAACTGAAGCAGTTCTAACACCCACTCCGCGGCTCAGGAGACATTGCGGAAGAGAGGGAAAGGAACTAAGACAAGGCAAGAGCTGAGTGTTGGGGGTGTTCACCAAGAAGACATAGTCGTTGCACTGGTGAACTTCACGCAGCTGTGGTTATCTTAAGAAGACAAACATGACTGTACACAGTATTTCATCATGGGCGAGGGCGGAAGCTCCATCCCTTCCAGAGGGACCATAAACAATTGAACAATTAACGCTTGGTACTGGAGATACACAGTGGCCTCTTTCCTACAGATAAGCGTCACCTCTTAAATATTTTCCTACCTCCCTATAGCTAATTAGAGTCTTTATCCATTCACGCATGAAACCAGCGATGAGGCCATAGACTTCACAATCCAATCACCACCCAAAAACGTTATTTATGAGATGCACTGGGGATCAAGCCTTCCACACACAAATCTGTGGGGATTGTTCAGACCCATATAATAAAGCACTTTAAAAAATGATTGATTGGTTGATTGATTCATTGATTGATTGATTAGTCATTTTGAGACAAGATCTCCCTGAAGCCCTAGCTGTCCTGGAACTCTCTTTGTAGACCTTGATCATACAGAGATTGGCCTGCCTCTGCCTCGAGAGTACTGGGATTAAACGTGTCTGCCAGCCTGCATGGTTTTCTGTTCTCCAGTGGGTGCAGTGCCTGTGGAGGCCAGAAGAGGGTATCATATTCCCTGGAAATGGAGTAACGGGAGGTTGTTAAGTGCCAAGAGTGTTGATGGCCTAAACTGGATACCCTGTAAGAGCAGCCAGGACTCAAACCTGGAGCCGTCTCTCCAGGCCTAAAACACTTCTTGTTAAATAGATTTTTTGTGATATGCTGAGCTTGGTAACACACCATTCTACCACTGTATCTGAATATTCACTTTCCCACACTAATCTACCAGCACCCCTGACCAGGTCAAGTCCATCGTTCCAAATATCGCCCATATACAGATTCCTTTGCATCCTGGAAATCTAACCAGACTCACGGCAAAGAATCTAATGAGAAAAAAGTGATCAGTTCAGTAAATTTAATTATCATTCATCAAACAAAAACATTCAGTTGTTTATGAATAATACATAATGGGTTAGCATGAAAGAGTTATCTTGTTTCATTTTTTTCTGTTTAAAACTTACCAGTACCTGTAATTAGCTAACAGAGCTTATGTGCACTTTAGGTGACATTGGCAATAGAGAATCTCCTTTAACTACCACGGACATCCCTTGGGAATATTGTTTTAACAACCTGCAGCTGTTTCTCTCCATATTTTGTTAAGTTCGCAGGAAACCTAGAGCATTTTCTAATAATAGAAATAGGCATTTTTAAAGTAATGCATTTGTGAACACTAAATGATCATGCTTTCCAAGGTTTTCATGACATTATTGCTATAATTTGAATCTCCAATGTCCCCTATGGGCTGATAGAAATATGACTTGTTTTCCGATGATGCGATGTTTAGACGTGTGCCCACGCTGGAGGGAATGTATCATTAGAGGTGGGTTTCAGAGTATATAGTCATGTCCACTCACAGTTCTTTGCTCTGCCTGCTTGAAGATATGACTGTTCAGTCTTCTGTTCCACCTGCCTCCTGGCACGCCTCCACTGCCACGATGGAATTTTTTAAACCATAAACCCAGTCCTTCTATAAGTTGCCTTGGTCACAGTGTTGTAGCGTAGCAACAGACACATAGCTATTGGAGAAGCTTTAGGGTACTTATGAAAAAGACCTTGGTGAGCACCTGTGGGTTTTTTTTTTTTATATTTTACTCTTTCTTGTTTTACGTGTATGAGTGTTTTGTATGTAAAGGAGCCATGACCGTAGAGTACCCTCAGAGACTAGAAGGCTTTGGATCCCCTGGATCTGGTGTTAAGAACCATTACTAGTCACCATTTAGGTGCTGAGACCTGATCCTTGGTGGCTGCATAAGTTTAAGATCTGCTTGAGCTATATGAGAACGTGGCTCCAAAGTAAAGCTGTCAGACGGTCATAATAACTGCGGAAAACCGTTCCCGAGTTCTGTTCGGGAGAAGGAATCTCAGCTACATGATTTCCGTGACGCGCTCCAAAAGCAGATATCGTGTAGGAAGCTTTGCAGGTATTTCAGACAAGGCTTTTCCACACCCTTCATCATTATACCCTATGCGAATACCCTAGTGGAAGTCCTACCTGCCCCAGAGGCCCTGCATGAAATAGCACTCTGTGATGGAGGCTGAGCAGATGTGTTTTATTTGTTGAAGGGAATTACTGTCAGGCAATGAGCGCATCATTAGTGGCATAATCAACACGCGGCTTCGTCCCTCTGGGATACCACATCTTGTCAACAGGTGAGATCCCAGCAACAGCCCTGGGGGAGCTGGCACAGGTTACAATTAGCAGCTAATGAGAGGCCTGGGTGGCCACTCAACCAAAGCAGTGGTCTGAGTGGGCCATGAGCAGGACTGTCACTGCAGCCTCTTTCTGGTCTCAAGCCTCCTACCAGCTGGGGTGTCTATTTAGGGGCAGTGATGATGGACTGGTGGGTTATTCCTACTAGGGTCCTTTGGTTGTTGTTATTTACTATTCTGTCCTGTATGTTTTTCTTTTTTATTTATTATTTTATTGTATGTGCATGAGTGTATTATCTGCAGATGTGTAAGCACACCTGTGTCACGCAATGCTTGTGGACATCAAAAAAGGGTGTTGGATCCCCTAGAACTGGAGTTACAGATGATTGTTATGCGCTATGTGGGTGCTGGGACTCAAACCTAGGTCTTTCCCAAGAGCAGCATTCTGTCCTGTATGTTTTTCTTTTTCATTTATTATCTTATTGTATGTGCATGAGTGTATTATCTGCAGGTGTGTAAGCACACCTGTGTCATGCAATGCTTGTGGACATCAAAAAACGGTGTTGGATCCCCTGGAACTGGAGTTACACATGATTATTATGCGCTATGTGGGTGCTGGGACTCAAACCTAGGTCTTTCCCAAGAGCAGACAGTGCTCTTAACTGCGGAGCTATCTTCGTCACCCCACTCCTGCATATTTTTCAATGCACACTGGGCTAATACTTTGTGGAGAAGGGTTATCTACACTGTGAAAATCGTCGGCCTTCTCACCGGTATACGTGGTATCATGTACGTGGAGAACAGAGATCCGGCGGAAGACTTCTCCACAGTGTTCACAGTGGGAGGGCATCTCTCCTGTATCAACACATTGATGCACATTCAGATTATACTTCCTAGAGAAGGCTTTTCCTTACTGTTAATCTTCACAGGGCTTCTCCCTGCTACTAGGTCTTTGATGCACCCGGAGAAGACAGATTTGAGAGAAGGCTGTTCCACACCGTTTGCAGGCATAAGCTTTCTCTCCTCTGTGAGTTCTTTGATGCACAGTGAGATGGCATTTCTTAAAGAAGGTTTTTCCACAGTGATTACATACATGCACAGAGCTTCTCTACTTATGAATTCTGTGGTTCACCCTAAGAACAAATATTGGAGAGAAGGCTTTTCCACATTCATAGGATTTCACTAGTATACGAGTGCTTTGATATTCGGTGAGATGATTCTTCCTGGAGAGTAATTTTGTGTAGTGCTTACATTTACGTGACTTCTCACCTGTGCGAGTCCTTTGACGCACTTGGAGAAGAAATTTTGCAGAAAGCACTTCCGCACAGTTTACATTTAGAGAGGAGTTTCTCTCCCGTATGAGTTCCTTGATGCACAGTGAGATTACATTTGTTCAAGGAGGTTTTCCCACAATGCTTAGATTCACAGCACTTCTCTCCTGTATGAGTTTTTCATGCACTATGTGGAGAAGGCTCTTCTATGCCACTTATATTCATGGACCTTCTCACGTGTGTACGTCCTCTCATCCACCTGGAGAACAGAGAGTCGGCGGAAGCCTTTTCCACATACTTCACGGTCGTAGCAGTGTTCTCAGTGTAAATGCTTTGAGATGATGACTCTTGGAGAAGGCATTTCCACGCTGTGTATATTCATGAGGCTTCTGTCCTGTATGAACTCTCTGATGTTCAGTGAGTTGAAACTTTGTGAAGACTTTTCCACACTGTTTCCACTGATAGGGCTTCTCTTCTGTATGACTTCTCAGATGGACTGGGGGCTCAGATTTGAGCTGGAAGACTGTTTTGTCTACATTCATATATCATCTCAGCTTTGTGAGTCAGCTGCTGCTGAGTGAGGTTTGATTTGAAGAAGAGAGCGTTGTGGCCTATTGATAGGGCACCTGCATTGTATGTGTTCTCTGGTGTCATGGAGATTTGACAGGCCCCACGATTTCTCATATTCCGCACAGCCCTGTTGTTTCTCACACTAGCATGAGCTGTCTGGAATTCAGTGAACTCTGCCTTGAAGGACAGCATATTCTTACATTCTTTTCCCTCACAGGGTATCTCAGCTATCTGAAGTCGCTGGCATTGGAAGAAAGCCGATTTGGAACTGACATCTTTCTTATCTGTGTGAGATATCGGATTCTGGCTCTGGTGTGACTGCTGGCCCAATGTCTTCACATGCTTTATCTTTGTAGGATCTTTCCTGTAGGATTTGCTGCTTCCTCCCTGGGTCTGATATCACAGTCTCTTCGTTGGAGGACCTCCTGTTAGTGATTCCAACTTGCCAAAACTGTTTCTTGTCTTTTGTTTTCTGGTCTCTCTCATGGCACCCACTCTACGTACATCTGGCAGGTTCTGCTTGGAGGCCTCTACCATACTCTGTGGCATAAATCGACGCTGCGACTTGGAAATCCAGGGAGATTTGTCCATGCAGTGCCCCAACAGTACCAAGTTGCTGTAGTTCTCCAACATCACATCCCTGTAGAGGGTCCTCTGTGCAGTGTCAAGATTCTGCCACTCATCACAAGTGAAGTCAACAGCCACATCGTCAAATGATACAGACCTCATTTCCCAATTTCCAGACATCATTACTGCGCCTCTCATGGCCTCCAGACAGGACA
>NW_008353963.1:55528-65416 GCF_000622305.1 Nannospalax galili
ATCCACCTGCCTCTGCCTCCCGAGTGCTGGGATTAAAGGCGTGCACCACTACACCCAGGGGATGGATTATTTTGGTTCACAGCTCTAGGGTACAGTCCATTATTAACCTTCATACCTCCTGAAGGAAAAGTGAGACAAAATCCATCTAATACTCTATAACAACTCCATATACAACTTAAAACTGTATACTTGAAATTATCTTCAAAGGACGACCACACATCTTGGAAGGAATGTCAGTACATCTCAGTAATCAAACTTTATTTTCTCTCAAACATTTATATTTTCCAAGTGGGAGATGATTATCCAACATGCTCTCCTACTTCCAAAATTTCCAATTAACCCATCTGTCTTCTTCATCCTTTACCGGCAGTTTCACAAAGTGATCATTTCTTTTCAGCTTAATGATCTACTTACCAGCGTTCTGTCTGCTGAACCAAAATACTCTTCTCTGTCATCTGTCACAGGGAATAAATTGAACTCCTAACCCATAATAACCTAAACCTTTCCTCTCTCTGTCTCTCTCTCTCTGTCTCTCTCTCTCTCTGTCTCTCTCTCTCTCTCTCTCTCTCTCTCAGTGTGTCTGTCTTTCTCTGTGTGTGTGTGTATAAAACCTTGGCATTACACATACACATGTGTAAACACCCTGATATTAGTAATTAGCCTTTCATAAACATATATTTCTTCATATTTTCTATCTCCTTTTTGTCTCATAATAACCTCCAAAATTTTTCAAAAAATGTCTCCTGTACTATGCTATCTAAAAGTTATTTTTAATTAAATAAATATTTTATTTTTATTTCTTGAGAATGAGTGTGTTCCCCGATTGTGTATAAATGTACCTGTGTCATGAAATCCCCATGGAGGCCAGAAAAGGGCGTTGGATCCACTGGAACTGGAGACACAGATGACGTGGGTGCTGGGCACTGTCATAGGAGTGCGGGGCACTGAACTCAGGAGCATGAAGTGCTCTTAACCCAGTCCTCCTAAGCAGTGAGCCCGAGCCATCTGTCCAGTTTCACTTTCTATCTTTTTTTGATTAATTTTCTTGTCTCACAATTTCATACATGTATGTAATTCCTTTTGATCACCACCCTCCCCATCCCGTCTCATCTCCTTCCCTTCCAGCTCTCCAGAAGAGGAGGTAGAGAGATGTACGAGGCAGAATATGGGAAGGATGGCTCTACAGTGTCATCCTTTGCAAGATGCAGCGATTGTAATCGTGAACTCACAACAGCTGCAGGTTCATTCCTGACTCTGCAAAGAAAACAAACCCACTAGCAGTTAGAGAAGTGGATTAGCTCATTTCCTGTCGGGGCGATAAACACCACCACCCAGGCAACTTGTGGAAGGAAGAATTGATTGGGCTGACAGTTCCAGAGGGATAAGAGTTGATCATGGCAGGAAGGAGCTGGAACACAGAGCTGAATGTTCACAGCTTTAAGAAGGTACAGGAAGCAGAGAGAGTAGAACCAGAAAGGGCAAGCGCTTACCACGCTCAAAGCTCACCCCAAATGAATCCCACAAGGCCGCACCGTGTGAATCTGCAGTAACACTTCCCAAGTGCTCAGATGTTTGAGCCTATGGGGAATACACAGTTGAAACCATCACAGGATGGAAGTAGCAGGAACGTGGGGGTCCTATCTCTTGTTCTGGAGCTGTTCGGTATGATAAATCATTCCTCCCAAAGTTCACAATCATCACGTTTTCTAAGTCAGAGCTCCTTTATCTAACTTACCAGCAGGATTTCTGAGCAGGGAGCTTTTCCCTCAAGATTGTTTTGGAGCAAATTCCAGCTCGACCATTTGGCAACTCTGCCCCATGAGTTAATGGCTATACACTGACGTTGACTTGCTCATCTATGGTAGCAGACCATGTGCTCATTTTTTTTTTCCACCGATGGATATTCTTCAGACACTTGTATCTTTTTTATAATAGAGCAAATTCCAGCTCGACCATTTGGCAACTCTGCCCCATGAGTTAATGGCAATACACTGACGTTGACTTGCTCATCTATGGTAGCAGACCATGCACTCATTTTTTTTTCCACCGATGGATATTCTTCAGACACTTGTATCTTTTTTATAATTATTGTTAGAATGACTGAATGTCCTTAGCTACTGGCTTTTTCTTGACACTGATTTTTAATAGCCTTCTCACATTATCCCCCTGGAGCTGTACTAGCGCTAACAGACGTGAAATGTCGTAATTCACCAGTGAGTTTCCTAGTGATGACTTGACTGTCAGCCTGCATGCCCCCACACACAAACTTAGTAGAACTTGTTTATGCGAAAGCCCTGCTACGTTTCCAAAACCTGGAGGTATGGAAAGGCGGTCACACCTTTCATCCAACCCATTTCTTCTTCATCCTTTGCTTCCTATAAGAAGATTCTTTGAAAACAAGCCAAGTGTAGCTAGGGGTGGTGGTGCACACTTTTAAGCCCAGCACTCTGGAGGCAGAGGGAGGTGGATTTCTGTCAGATGGAAGCTAGTCTGATATATATATATAGTGAGTTCCTAGGCAGCTGGGGCTATACAGAGACAATACCTCAATATCAATCAATCAGTCAATCAATCAATCAATCAATCAATGAACCAATATCAAGAACAACACCTAAAAGAGCTAGCCAGCTATGAGACTGCAATGTCAGACCCCAATCCAGTGGAGAAAAGACTCCATACTCTCGCCTAGGTGAGAAAAACCTAGTAAATTTCTGGTTCCAGTGTGCCTGCCCAATCTCAGTGACACAACACACTGTTTGGCAAAGGTAAGATCCGCCTTCCTGAATTACTCTCCCTTCTATCTCCTGCTCAGTGACATCCTCCGACCTCAGGTTTTATTTCTAGCAATCGTCTAAGAGTGAAGAAAGTCTGTTAAAGGATAAATACTGGATTGCCTGGAGGTGTGCCACACTTGGTCTGTGGCAGAGTCCAATACAGAAACGGGCAGACTTTACCTGACACTTATGGGTTATTTCTATAGTATCCACCTCTCTTGAACACCTAGGTGATGGAATGCTTTTGAGCATCCTCCCTTCATTGAATGAAGCTTAGGTCAACAAGGCCTTCCAATATCCCACTACTTTTACAAGTCGGTCTCTGGATTCTGTCCCTGCATCCCATTGCGAACACTTTTTCCTGAGTCACGTTGAAATCAGTAATCGGTGTGTTGAAAACAGTCTCCAACTTGATGCTGCTAAGAGACATGTGTTTCAGGATATGATTAAGTCAGTAAGGCTGTATGTTTGTGAATGGGTTATTGCCTTATGCAAAGCTATTTAGAAAAATATTTGAGGTCCCTTGATCCTGCATTCTTCCTTCTGACATTTGAAGACGTATTAACCACTTCCAACAGATAAACCAATTAAGACACGGTCTTGAAATTAGGCAACAGCCCTCATCAGATACTGACTATACTATTCCTTGATCTTGGACTCAGCAGGCTCCAGAACTTTACGGAACAAATTTCCACTCCTGAATATTTCAAGACTCACAAGGCTCCATCTGCAAAGTTATGAAAACGGTAAACAATTTTGGCCAGAGAGGAAGGAGACTCTCTAATAGAGCTAGCTGTAAATTCCATGAGGGAGTCGCTGTGATGCTGGTGTGGTCTTTTCAAACAGCGCCCTTGAGTCACCCTAGCCCCTCACCCATTCTCCTGTAAATAATCCAAAGAAAGAAATTCACTCACTGGTTCACTAATCTATATTCTGATGGAATCTTTTTTTTTTTTTTTTGGTCTTTTGCTGATGTGCTTTATGGAATGAATAAACATTTGTTGATGTCCCCCAAGGAAAGGTGACAGAACAGTCAAATGTTCTTGTCAAAGACTCTAGGAGACGCGTTGGTATTTCGGATCATGGTAGCCACAGATGTTTTGAGAATGTTCTGGATGCGAGTGCAATTGGATGGAATACCTAATAGGATTGTTTGAAGACTACTGGGGTATGGAGTTTGTCTTTGGATAACTGAGTTAGAATCTTGGGAATTCATGCCATGGCAGAACAGAAAGAGTGAATTCAGGGTTTGACCCGTTTACACAATATTATTCTATGTGAAGTCTGACTAATGGTATTCGTTTATATTCTTTGGCTGTGATAAAGTACAGTGACACGAATGTAACTTGGCGTACAAAGGGTATGTTAGGCTTTGCAGATAGTCTGTCATGATGGGGTAGCCATGGTAACAGGGAGGGTAGACAAAGAAGCAGCAATGCATTCACATTGCTTCCCCACTTAGGAAGCAGAAAGAAAGAACGGAAAGTGGACCCAGGCTATAAACCTCCTAGTAACATGCATCCGCCATCAAAGCTTTGTTTCCTAAAAGCTCCGTGAGCTTCCAAACAGCTCCCTCCACGGTGCATCAAGTATTCAAATGCATGAGTTTATGTGGGAAATTTCTCATTCAAGCTACGACACTGTAGTGTTGGGTAAGTGAAAGCCTTTTACCCAGTAGATGGTTGCTAATAAATGAAGTCAATTAAAGGATATAGAAAAATAGTGGTTAATGTAAGAGAAAATTGTGCTGGATAGCTTTAGTTGTCCAATTAACACACCTGGGTAGAGGGAGTCTCAACTGGGGAATTGCCTCCATTGGACTGGCCCGTGGCCATGTCTGTGGGGTATCCTCTTGATTGCCGAGTGATGTGAGAGGACCCAGCCCACTGTGGGTGGTGCCACCCCTGGGCAGGTGGCCTGTGTTGCATAAGAAAGCAGGCTGAGCAGGGGCCAGGGGAGCAGGCCAGTAAGCAGCATTCCTCCATGGCCTGTGCTCCAGCTCCTGCCTCCAGGTTCCTGCCCTGAGTTCCTACCTTGGGGTCCCAGTTGGACTGTGACCCAGGAGACGTAAGCCTAATGAACCCTTTCCCCCCCCAAGCTGGTATTGGTCAGAGTGTTTTGTCACAGCAGTGGAGAAACAAACTAGGACACAAACGGAAGGTTGGAGTAAGTCTCACCTGCTCTATTCTTACAGTTTGATATAAAACACATTCTATTGTATGTTTGCATTTTGGTGGTGTTTGTCCAGAAAGGAGCATGTTTTGGAATCTTGGTGTGGCACACATAAGGCGTAGCAGAATCTTTAAGAGGTGGAGTTTACTGGGAGGTCCTTAGGCACTCTGCCTTCGTTCATGACCACCCACCATGCTGAGTTCCACGAAGTTAGGCTAGCTGTATTGTTTGTATTTTCAGCCTTCAATACTGTGAGCTAAACAGACCTTTTGTTATTACTTTTATTATTCAATTTACAATCTTACATAACTAATGATGACTAATGTGACATTGTGATCAGTATGTATGGTAAGATTTCTTTCTTTTGTGTGTGGGCTCCTTCTCAGGCCTAAAGAATGTGGAAGAATTCTGTCCTTCCTAGATTGATTTTTTTTGTACAAATCTTACTGCAGCGAATATGTGATTCACAGCTGGGCGCATTGCCAATCTTATTTCTACTTTAGATTGAGTTTTCTTCTTTTATGGTTTTTATTATTATGAATTTGAGAAAGGACTCTAATGTAAATTTCAGTTGCTGCTTTCATATTTCTCTATAAGGCAGAGTCATTTAAATAGTTATGTGTCCTAGCCTTAAAGGGATATTGATGACCGTTTGTAGAGTGTGAAATATTTTCAGGTCATGTTTCCTTAACTCAGTCGATGAGAACAGAAAAGCACATTTCAAGTGAGATTCTAAAGCTCATTTGTTACTATCCACAGTAGCATAAAATTAGAATGTTCCTCTCCCCTTTGCTTGGAAATATCAACACTTAATGATGATTCTCTATTTCAAGGGTCTTTTCTCATGATTAGGAAGTCTCCTGCTGGCCACCCTAGCTTTGAGCAGAAATCAGGCTTAGCTGACGGCCTTCATGGACGGAAACCCCTTCCCATCTGTAATCTAATGGTGTCTTACTCGGGAACAGCATCAAATCAAACTTTACTGCTCTGTGATTGAAATGACCTTAAGCATAATGATATTAAAAAGAAGGCAGCTGAACTCAAGCTGAAACTTGACCATCCTTGAAATTTCATGCCTGGGGCTTGTACCCAAAACCAGCCTGTGATCTTCCTTTTATTGAACAACTCATTCCCTTTTACCTTCAAGGATATGAGGATAGAGTTAGATGTATAATTAAAATGATATTTTACATTAATTCTCAAAGAATTAGCATTTAATGTTGAATGTACTCCCTCTAAGTTATTCTTTGCTGAGGATAGATTTTTTATGAAGAAAAATGTAGCAGGGATTTAACTCTGTGTTTTGTTCTGCTTCTTGTCCCCATAATATCTGTGTTTATTCTTTGAAAATACCACACATATATACAACATATTTTGATGCCATCCAGTCCCCCACTGTGTTGGTCTATTCCTCCTGGTATCCAGTGACCAGACCGCATCATCCCAAGCTCATGTATTTCTTATTATGATTGTTGCTGTTGTTGTTTGTGGTGATTTCTTGAGTCATGGTCTCCCTATAGGCCCAACCTGCCTGGATGTCACTCACTATGTAAACTAAACTGTATCCCATCTCACAGAGATCCACCTGCCTCTGTCTCCTGAGTGCTGGGACTAAAGGCACGCATTACCACGACCTGTACTGGAACCACACTGGGTGATTCCCTGATGCTTGAGTGCCATACAGATCACTGTGAGCCGCCATGTGGGTGCTGGGACATGAACACCAATCTTCTACAAAGACTCATCTCTCTATCACTATTTTATTTACTATGAACTACTATTAACCCTTTGAGTCCACTGAAGGCTGAGCATATGTGAATGAGTGTGACATCATCTCCTGGGGTATGGACAACCTCTCAGCAGCTACATCCCCAACGAAAAGTGACTCTTCAAAATCTTGTTCCATAAGTGGTTATTTCCACTGTCGCAATGGATGGTTCAACACCCAGCACATACGTTAACCACTAACAACCAAACAAATACACAACATGAAGTGGGGATAGGGATTTTGGTTGGATACATGGAGAACTGGAATGGGAAGACAAAGGGTAGATATGATCAGGTTTGAATTTATACATGTATGACATTCTCAAGAATAAAAATAAAATTAAGATATATTTTATAAAGAAATGGAGTCTGAGGACATGACCCAGCACCTAAGAAGACTGCCTGCTCTTGCGGAGGACCCAGGTTTGGTTCCCGACACCCACACGGGAGGTAACGACTCTCCCTAACTCTGGTTCCAGGAGATTGAATGCCCTCTTGGGCATTACATGCAGGGATTTATTTACATACGTGCAAAATAGTCATACTCATAAAATAAAAAATTAAATCAAACAGATTTTTTAAAGATACCTTGTATGCATTTATGAAATTGTCAAATAACAAAATGTATTTAAGAAATTCAGTTTTAACTGGGCACAGTGGCACACGTCTGTAGTTGCAGCTCATGGGAGGCAGAGGCAGATTGATTTCTGTGAGATTGAGGCCAGACTTGTCTATATAGCACAAGTTCCATGGCAGCTGGGGCTACAAGGAGACCCTATCTCAAAAAGACCGAAAATTACTTCATTAGTTAATTAGAACAGGACTGTCATGTACTGAGGACTTGGTCACACACGGCAGCTCTCTTTCTCGAGAAGGTGTATACTTACCAACATGAGACCGTTCTGGAACAGTGTGCTAGATAGCTTTAGTGTCAGCTTGACACACCTGGGTTGAGGGAGCTTCAACTGGGGAACTGCCTCTATTGGACTGGCCAGTGGCCATGTCTGAGGGGCATCTTGATGTGTGATGTGGGAGGGCCCAGCCCAGCCCACTGTGGGTGATGCCACCCCTGGGCAGGTGGGCCTGTGTTGCATAAGAAAGCAGGCTGAGCAGGGGCCAGGGGAGCAAGCCAGTAAGCAGCGTTCCTCCACGGCCTGTGCTCCAGTTCCTGCCTCCAGGTTCCTGCCCTGAGTTCCTACCTTGGGCTCCCGCCTGAACTGTGACTGAGAGATGTAAGCTGAATAAAGCCTTTCCTCCCCAAGTTGGTAGTGGTCAGAGTGTTTTGTCACAGCAATGGAGAAACAAACTAGGACAAATAGCTACATGTCTGGACGGTGCATCTTTTGGGTACCTTGTCCCTGGTCCCTTCATGGTCCTCTCTCCTTCCTGACACTGTGGAGTTTTGTCCACAGTTGTTGAACCAAGCAGTCATATGCTGAACACTCTAAAACCATCAACCTGTAGATAAATCTTTCCTTCCTGTGTCAGTCACTGTTCTCTTGAGGAACAAAACCAGTAGGAAAGAAATATATTCAAAGAGGATTTAGGGGTTGGAAAGATAGCTCAGCATTAAAGAATGCTGGCTGCTCTCAAAGAGGACCGTGGTTTGAATCCCAGAACCCACAGTCCATGATGCCAGTTCCATGAGATTTCATGTCCTCTTCTGACCCCTGAGGGCACTGCATGACACGGGTGCAGGTAAAACTCATACACGTTAAATCAATCAATCGATCATCAATCAATCAATAAGGGATCTATTAGATTGGCATATTCAAAGGCTATCTCAAACCAGAGAGGCTCAGAATCTGGTAGCTGCTCCATGACGTGACACTGGATGTCTCAGGACACCCAATCTGGTGCTGAAGGCCTGCAGGACTCCTGGAGAGCTGCTGGTCTTCAGTCGACCTCAGAAGCCTGAAGGCACTGGTTCTAACATCAGGGTAGGGACGAGGCAGGGACAGCAACCGAATAGATGAACTTGTCAGCAAGAGTGAAACCAAGAGGTGAAAGACCATGTTTTCTTCTTCCATTTCTCTTGGATCCTGGCTATCAGGACAAAGCACTGCTAACATTTAGTGTTGGTTTCCTGCTTCAAACAATCAATAAAATCCCTCACACGTGTCCGGTGACTTCCCTTTTAAGTTAATTCCAGTTTCAGTCGAACTGATAATGAAGATAAATTAACACACTCACTTAGACTGTTTTCATCAAACACTTATGAGAAAAGAAATTATCACACGACATATACCACCTGTCACTGAAATACACCCTACTCTACAATACGCAGAATGTGCGTGTCACTGTACTAAATATTAGTGGAATTTTCCTTAGCTTTCACACTAGCCAGGAATGTTGAATAGTTCTTAATATTTAGAAAGAAATTAGCTGAAATAATTTTTCATGTGCATGTATGTTGGACGTGTGTATGCATGTACGAATGCATATGTACGTGTGTGTATGTGTAGACATAAGGTGGATGTCAGATTTTTTTCTCGGTGGCTCTGCCCCTCATTCTTGGAAACAGCGTCTCTAATTGAACCTGAAGGCAGGCGGTTCAGTTTGAAAGGACGACCAGCAAGCTTCAAGGATCCACCTGCATCTCCATCCCCAGCCTTAAGACAACATGCACGCAAGGGTATATCGAGCACTTAATGTGGGCTCTGTGGAATCAAACCGAGGTCCTGATGCTTGCTTGTGTGCCAAGCATTTTACGACTGACTCATCTCTCTAGCCCCAGATATCCACATTTTAAAAGCTACCTGGCCTGGTAGCACAAGCCTTTAGTGCTGCCCCTGGGGGAGGCAGATGCAGGCAGATTTCTGTGGGATGGAGGGCAGCCAAGCCTAGAGAGTGAGTTTCAGGTCAGATGGGCTGCAAGGAGAGCCTGCCTGAAAAAGACGAAAAAGAAATTTTAAATGGTGTTCTCAAACAAGCAAACTCCACCTTGGTTAACTACACTAAGCCACATCTTTTACGTGAGCATTGGAAATCCCGTACGAACCATGGTGGTTTCACTCTGCCGTATGAAGACATCGTAGGAGGATGCTGAGGACAAGACTGTCTCATTTGCAGTGACGTACCACTGTCATACAGGAACACTTGAACACACAAGGAACAGCTGGGTATTTTAGAAAAGTGTTTAGGGTCTTTCAAGTTGATGAAAGAAGGAAATGTG
>NW_008353963.1:65606-69578 GCF_000622305.1 Nannospalax galili
ATGAATTGCATGCATGTTTTTGGATGTGTTTTAATTTTGTGGATACACGAAATTGATTCATTGCTACCAGATTTCCAACCTAAAAGTTATAACAATAATAAAAGTCCGATGATTTTCTTTTGGGAAAATACTTTCTAATTCTTTGAGAATGGTATACATTCTAGTTTAATCATATTCAAAACCCACGACCTGTTCACAGATCCACCTGACTTACTTAACCACAGAAGTTGGTGCCGTCATTATTTATTTGTTAGTTAGTTAGTTTAGTTAGTTTTTGAGACAGGCTTCCCTGTAGCCCCACCTAGTCTGGAACTTGCTGTGTGGACCTCGCTGACCTACGTCTCAGAGATATCTTCCTACGTCTCCTTCCCAAGTGCTGCTATTAAGGTCATCTGTCACCACACCAGTCTCTCCATTTACTTTTTATAACCAATTAAGTCCAACTTGGTCTGTGTATATGCTCTTCGACGTGTGGCCACCCACTGGAGTCTGGGCCACCTACAAGGGTCACAGTCTTAAAGAAATCTTAGTCTCCATCTCCCAGCAGCCATAACTTTCCAGTAGCCCCTCAGCTACAGCTGAGTCTGTTTGCGCACATCCCCCCTCCAAGCTGGGTTTTTACCCAGCTTGGGCTTGCCCAGGTCTTGTGTATGTTGACACAAGTGCTATGGGTTCATATGTGCAACTGGCCCACTGGTATTTTTTTTCCTGCTTATCTACCACCTCCAGCTAATACAATATTCCTGCCCCGTCTTCTGCTATGATCCCTGAGGCCCACAACAAAAGGCTGGGATATAGATGTTCAGGGTTGAGCACTCTGGAGTCTCTTATTACCTGCGCCTTGACTAGTTGTGGAGCAGTGGGATTTTTCTAGACACTATTAATATTAATTTGAGAATGGAATTGCAGGGGCTCTTCAGAATTACGGCCGTTGAAATATGCATTCTTAAAAAAAAGTTTCAACTTACTCTAAGAGATTGAGGCAAGGGAAGTTTTAAAGACAGGAATATAGTTTCAAGATAATAATCTTTCACGCCAAAGAGTAATAATGCACATAGTCCAAGATTCAATAAACTTCTGGGCAGGTGTCCAGAAGTTTCGTTTAAAGTCGTGATGACTTCCATGTAGTATTGTGAACCTGACGGGTTTTCAGATAGTTACTATCCGAAAGCCATGCTTGAAAGCCCTTTCTTTGTAGTGTTTCAACTTTATTAATTTTTCATTTATTTCATGGGTATGATTTTTATTACTTCATGCTTTGCATGAATGCACTTATATGCAACATGTAAGTGTGAGAGTGTCCATGGAGGCCACAAGGTGCATCACATCCCCAGATCTGGAATTACAGGTGGTTGTGCTGCCATGTGGGTGCTGGGAATGAACCCTGGGTCCCTTCCTTCCTTCTCTCTCTCTCTCTTTCTCTCTCCTTTCTCTTTTCTTTTTATTTACTCCTCCTCCTTCTCCTTTATTCTTTTTTCAGTCTTTTGAGGCAGAATCTCACTATGTAGATGAGGCTGACCCCAATCTCACAGAAATTCACCTGCCTCTGCCTCCCTAATCCCGGGATTAAATCACGCACCATCATTCGATGTTTCTTAAGTTTTCGTAAACAGCTTCGTTTTGAGTCTGACCAAATTCATACTTTATTTAAATCCATGCAAATAGCATAGGTGTGGTTCTCCAAGTAGTTTGTTATATGGATAGCTCATGTGATGGTAATAGTTTAATGGCTTTGATTCCCAGGTGAACAAAATAATCTGCTATTTCTCCTTAAAAATAGCGGCTA
The DNA here is from genome assembly GCF_000622305.1 of Nannospalax galili. NCBI lineage: Eukaryota > Metazoa > Chordata > Mammalia > Rodentia > Spalacidae > Nannospalax > Nannospalax galili. The sequence continues at coordinate 67,393 of NW_008353963.1, forward strand.
CGAACCATCCTTAACTGCAGTTCCAGGGGAATCCGAAGCCCTCTTCTGACCTCCATGGCATTGCACAACATGGGTGCACTCACATACATGCAGGCAATACACTCATACACGTAAAGAAAAAATGATAAATAAAATATTTTTTTTTTTAAAAAAGACAGAAACAGAAAATACAACACGAGGTATTTACCTATGGTTGTATAACAGATATATTATGTTTTACAGCTGAGTTTTGAAGGCACCTTCAAACATGCAACATTTTATTTTGTACATGTCTTATGCCATGAAACCCAAACAGAAAATTTACCTAAAGTCAAGGTCAATTAAATATTAGCAAACTCAATAACTGAAAATTGTAATAAGACTTTGTGCCAAAACTAACAGATTTTAACTTTTAAAAAAGAATTTACATCATTCTAGGCTTTTCTAAATGCATAATAAACACAGTAAAGGAATAAATAAGACACTTTTCAAATCCATCTAGACATTGAAACAGGAGATGGACAGAGAATACTTATTCTGATATTTTGCAAATTTAAATCCCATCATACAGATACAAATTATTTTTTTTTCTGTCCAACACTGAAGGAATGTCGATAGGATATATCTATATACTTATTCATTACAGTGATTTTTAGCCAAAATAATTATTCCAGTAGCCTCACTTGTTGTTAACAGATTTCTCTTGGTCAGACTGTTTGCATTTGCTAAGTGCCCATTCTTTCCCTGAATAGATTTACACAGTGCTAAAAAATAGTTCTTCCATTTTTCAAAGCAAAGAAGTTGCGTATGTATATCTGTGTATACCCATGGTGTGTGAGAGGAGAGAGGAGAGAGAGAGAGAGAGAGGAGAGAGAGGAGAGAGGAGAGAGGAGAGAGGAGAGAGGAGAGAGAGAGAGTTGTTAGGAACCCATGGGGATATTGACTGCTGCAATATTTTGTAAAAAAATCCCTTTTCTTTTCTTAGATCACGCTAGCTCAGGGTTTCAAAATGTGCACTTTAATTACTGAGTGTTCTGGAGAGGAAATAAGCTTAAAATGCTTACATTTGCTTCTTTTTAAAGTTGAACTCACAGAAACTTGGAAACCAATACATTGAATATCACCCACTGGTAATTTCTAATCCAAAGGATGGTGTGAATTGATGATGGGGTGGTGATTCCATTTCAAACATGAACAAAGGGCTGGGGATAAAATAATTATAGGTTTTTCAAGCCAACGTCGAGGAAGAAATATTGTCAAAATCAGGGTTATAGAATTTGGGTTAAAACAAGATTACTGTAGAATACTATACAGACCTGAACACTTTTCATGTTTTCAAAGATATCGGGTAGTTTTTCTCCAGGGAAGCAAGCAGTAAAGATCTTTCACTACAGGTGAGTCATTGATGACATATCTTAGAAACAATTCCACCCAAGTATGGCTTAGTGGACCAGCGGGTTTACTGTCACTGAGTTCAACATTTAACAGTGCTACAATTTTAAGATCTCAAGGAATCAGTGTTGGTAGGGAAGCATGGGGCAAACTTCTGGAAACAGCAGGAATCCCACGCACATCTTCTTACCACAAACAATACTGACAAGATGGTGCTTTGCTGTAGAACGGGAAGCTGGTCAATACCTCAGTCTTCTGTACATCTGGTAATAAGATTTCATGTGGTTGTATGTAGCTTACCTGCTTGCATAATTGGCACGTGTGGGGAGGACTTAAGGCAGCCTTCAATCATGGGGGTTCTGGGAATTGAACTCAGATCCTTAGACATGGCTGCAAGCATCTTTACCCACTGAGCTAGTTGCTAGAACCCACCCCCCACCCCCTTTTCTGCTTTTTCGGTTAAGAGTTTCCCTATAGCCGCAGATGGCCTGGAACTCACTGCGTAGACCAGGCTCGCCCACGTCTCACAGAGATCTATCTGCCTCCTCCTCTCATGTAGTGGAATTAAAGTCTTGTGCCACCATGCCTGGCTAACGTCATATATATATATATGTAGTTAATATCATTGTGACAGTTTCAAAACTTACAGTATTTAATGAAATAGTTTTATTTTGTTAGTCTAATCATGTGTATGTAGTCTTGAAGGATTTTCTCTGAAAACAAAATGATATTTACTTAATCAATTTTGTTAGTGACTAAGCAAGGCCGATCAACATATTCTTTGCTTGAGTTTTAGATAAAAGATTCCAGAGCAA
>NW_008353963.1:70701-71765 GCF_000622305.1 Nannospalax galili
ATCATCATAAATAAAATGTAGGCTGGAAGGCTTCCAAAAGGTGGCTCTCCTTATTTATTTAATTTTAGTCCTTTATTCAACAATTTATTTTTCCTTTCTTTATTTGTTTATTTAATTACTATTGTTTGAGAATTCCACACACACATACAGCGCTTTATGATAACATCCACCACCGTTAATGTGCTGTTTGAGAGTTCTTTAAGTTAAACAAATTCTTCTGATATTTCTTCTAGAACCAAGTGCAGACAGTTCAGACATCACATCTACAGTCGTGCGGAAAGACTAAGGAGCACAGATGGAGGAAAGTGATCCAAAGTCTTAGGAAATGTGTTGAATGGCAACCTTAGTCAATGACAGAGAAGGACCAGACAGCTCCTCTATGATACCGTGACCTGGTGTCATGGTGGATTTTGATGTCAACTTGTCACAAATTAGGACCTCCTGAGCAGGGAACCTCAACCCAGGAATTTTCCTGAGTGACGCTAGGAGATCCTCTCCAAATATCGGCAAACCATATATCAGAACTGGATTTTACTGGCCCGGGATCCTACATCAGATTCCTTTCAGTGCCATTTAGTATTTATTCCAACCACATTAATAATATTATTTAGAATTTATTCCAACCACAGAAACCATCTGTGAAACTACAGGGGTTTTTTGTTTTGGTTTGGTTTTTTTCTCCCAAACTTTGATAAACAAGTTGGTTAGTCTGTTTACGAGACTGATGCCATGACAAGCTCAGGACCATGAATGGGAGACTATGGGAAAGTCAATTCTCAAATGTTGGATGACGTTTCTAGGAAGCATTGGGTCCTCGGGTATACATTGAACCAATGACCCGCGTCAGAAACATAAAATACACATTTGTATAATGCTATCTGAGCTTTTACGTGTTTTAACAGTATTGACTCCACAGTTTTGCCTTCTCTAGAACTGTATTTTTGAAAATTTCGTATATGGAAGTGCTAGGAATGGTGGTTGAGGTCTTTAATCCCAGCACATAGGCAGGCACGTATGTAAATGTACCATGTGCGTGCAATGTCCACCGAGGACAGAAGAGGGGG
>NW_008353963.1:77215-88649 GCF_000622305.1 Nannospalax galili
CAGTTTCTTGTCCTGATCATCTTCCCTGGAGAAAGGAATTCTCAAGCGACGGACTGAAATACGAGCAGCCGATGTTTTTCTAATTAATAAGGAAACCAATTTCCAGATGGGTGCTAAGAAAAAGTGATAGACATCTCTTCACTAATGACAGTCGTCTTGGGAAACCGGGCTCCAATTAATAATCTGGCGAATGTGGTTCATGTCAGGAATGCAGCTCCGTAAACAGCAGGTGAACTTGAAAATGAACTAAAACTCAGCTGATACGAGGCGAGGGATTGAATTCTCGCAAGCGGTTTACAAGATCTTTCAGTGACCTTTACGTTTGTGTGCAGCTTACAAACGCTTGCCTCACTTTCTAGACATGAAGCATAGCTTCGTTTGAAAATATTAAGAAAAACCTTTAGAGTGGTCATAAAAATAAGCAGAATACGCCTTAGGGAAATAGCTCAAAGTAAAGCCTCTGCCACGTAAGGTTGAGGTCATGAGTTAGATCTGCAGAAAAAGTATATAAAAAACCTGGAAAAGACAACTGTGGTGATTTATACCTGTAATCCCAGTGCTGGAGAGAGGCTGATGCATGGTATTCAATGGCCAAGCTCTCTTTCACCTACTTGGTAAGATCCAGGACAGTGACAGCCCATGTTTAAAAACTAAGATCTAGAGCGGGGGGAGCCGCCTCAGCGAATAAGAGGACTTGGTGCACAGACATCAGTACCTGAGTGCGGATCACCAGCACGCGCATAACCACAGACAGGAGACTAAATGGGGCTTGTTGGCCACTGGCTCAGCTCCAGGGTCAGTGAGAGACTCTGTCCCAAGGGAAGGACACCTTCAAGACAGAGACTGATATCGGACTACAGTCAACAGAGTATGCACCCACATACACATGTGTCCACATACACATATATACCATACACAGACACATTCAAAATAATAACAAATAATATTAAAAGTGATTGAGGAGGACACCAGAGGTCAATCTCTGATATCCACATACAAGTACACACACATGCATACATGTGCATACACTGACATACACATGCATGAACATGTATATTCACATCACACACATATAATCAGGATAATGTGAGATGAAATTGAATTATGAGGTCATGTTAGCTACCATAGGATGGTTCCATTGTAGAACCTTCCAGCACAGACCTTACCTTTAGTACCTGGATCTTGGCCTTCACTTTCCTCATAATTTTGAAACCAATTTGGCTTCCCCATCTAGGATGATCCAAGTCAGGACTGTTCCTGGTAGGTTCCTCTACGTGTATACTTGGTCCTAGTTCATGGTGCTGTTTGTACAAGTTTAGGAAGTATGTCTTCCTGGAGAATAATCCTGAAAATACTTGAGATGTGACTTAACGCTGCATTTAGAAAAACAATAGCGGGTCGGATGGATATCTCAGTCACTAAATTCTTTGCTGTATAAAGATAAGGTCCTGAATTCAGATCACAAGCACTCATGAAAAAAGCTGGCTATGGATTTGGAAGTCTGTCTACACCTTCAACACTGGGACGGCAGAGGAAGGCCACAGCCGGGAGATTTCCATCCTGGAAGGCTGCACAAATCAACAAACTTCAGGTACGGGGAGAGACCCTGCCTCAAAAATTAAAGTGGCAAACCATTTAGAAAACCACCAAATGTTAAACTCTCATCTCCAAACACACATGAACTTAAATATGCACACACGTGCGCACTTACCCATAGGCACACACACATATTATATCCACACAGAGACACAGGCACATAGAACTATAGACACAGAGGAATTTGAAAGATGGGGTTCATTATCGCCTGTTCCCAGGATACACATCCTGTCCAGTTCATTGATTTTTTTTTAGAATATATAACATGTCACACCACATCTGTATTGCATTCTATAAGCCAACAAAGTGCCATAAAATAGAAATAAAAGAAGAAATGAATAGCACAAAATAGAATGAGCTTTGCACAACGTGCTTGGAAATTAAGTAGCAGTCAGTACTGACTAAGTACTCAAGGATTTAGATTTTGAGATGTTTAGAGAAATCACTGTCGATTGGGAGGCCACGTAATGTATCTGTTCTCTCTTCACATTGGTTTTGGTAAGAACTAATGTGCATTTTGAATTTTAGGGTTTGAATATAGTATTGTTAGTTTGTCCCCTTTTTTTGTGCACAGTTACTACACTAATTGACATTTACCAGACTTAATCCTGAGACTTAGAACTGTTCCTTTTTCTTCTGTTATGTATTTTTTTCCTTGGAATGCTGGTCAACGCTGGTCAGAGCCTGTTTTTCCTGGAACTTTAGGGTTCTTAATTCTTTCTGTAAAAGTCCCTCCTGGTCCTGTGGCCAGCTGCCATGGTAAGGGTGACGTCCGTGGCTGCTTATCAACAGCATGAATTTTTAAAAGTGTTTTATCATTTTTATGTGTACGAGTATATCGCCTGCATGTATGTGTCATGCACCCGTGTCGTGCAGTGCTGCAGAGGGCAGAAGAGGGCTTCGGATTACCCTGGAACTGGAGTTAAGGACAGTTCGTAGCCGCCATGTGGGTGCTGGGAATCGAACCCGGGTCCTCTGCAAGAGCAGTCAGTGCACTTAACCGTTGAGCCGTCTCTCCAGCCCCATCGCATGGCATAAATTTTTCATATATCATCTTCATTCTTCTGCAGACAGCTGGAAGGCTTACAGCGTGCTTACTGTATGTTACTTTCCTATTATACTTGTGGAGGAAAAACTTTAGTTTGACTTATAGTTCCAGAGGGCGAGTTCATGATGGGAGGCGAGGCACGGCAGCAAGATGCAGGCCTGGAGGAAGGAACCACAACCCGAGAGCTCACAAAACACTAAGTGAAGAGAGTAAACTAGACATAGGGCAAAGCTACAGGCTGTTAAGTCCCACACCCTGAGACATACTTCCTCCAGGAGGCCACACCTCTTAAAGGTTCCCTGACCTTCCCCAAAATGTGCTACCAGCTGCAGGCCAAATATTCAAATACCTGAGTCGGGGGTGGAGGGCATCTGTCCTTCAAAGCAGCACAGGTACCCTACGTTGTTTTTTTGTTGTGTTCAAAATCTAATAAATTCTCAAGGTTCTGTTTGAGTCTCTTCTTAAATCCTTTTATCAATGAAACTGTGAACCCCCATGCCTGTGGTCAATCTAGAAGGCCTCCTGAAAATCCCAGTAAGTTGTCAATGGAATGCTCAAGCCCTTTTTCAGTTTGCAAGGTCATACAAAACAGGGGCTGGCCACGCCTGACGTAAAGAAGAGACAGGACAATTGACTCTATAATACACAGAAAGGTCTGTTACTTCGGATCAGCTTTGCCATTTTAGAGCAAATCAGCCATTAGCAATGCACACATTATGCTCCACAGATGCACCCAGCGAGACTTGCCAATAAAAGGACTGATAAATACAGTCATATGCCTTACTTTACTGCTTCCTGGTAGGTCTCCATCCAAGCTTTCTAATGACAGCAAAGAAATCACAAGTTTGCTTACAATGCTCTTTGATGGATTATCGATTATCTTTTAAATATTGGCTGTACCACGTCAAAGCTGAGGCACAGTGAATATTTCAAATTTTAAGCATTTGATAAATTTATTGCATGTACACTTATCAACCTGTGCCCACTGTGACAAAATAAATGAAATAGCAAACTACAATTATTGTGGACACCTCTTTTTATCTAATGTGAAAAAACAATGACTTTTTTTTACATATAAAGTTTACAGGGCTGGAGACTCGGCTCATCGGTTAAGAGCACTGGCTACTCATCCAGAGGACCCGGGATCGATTCCCAGCACCCAGATGGTGGCTAACAACCACCTGTAACTCCAGTTCCAGGGGATCTGATGCTCTCTTCTGACCTCCCTGGACACTGCAGGACATGGTGCACTTACACACATGCAGGCAATACACTCATACACATGAAATGAAAATAAATTATATATATATATATATATACATATATGTATTAAGCAGGGTGTGGTGGCGCACACCTTTAATCCCAGCACTCGGGAGGCAGAGGCAGGCAGGTCTCTGTGAGCTCAAGGCCAGCCTGGTCTACATAGTGAGTTCCAGGACAGCTGGGGTTACAGGGAGACCCTGACTCAAAAAGAAAGAAAAAAGAAAGAAAAAAAAGTAGTGTGTAGTATTCTTGAAATGTGTAACATAAGTTGAATAATTTCTCCTCTTCTCCTGAACTTTACATCCTCAGACCCCCAGCGTTTGTGTTTGTTTCTGTTGAGATGATGTAACGTAGACATATTAAATGGCACATACGCATATGTACTGAATACCCCTCAATGCGTGGAAAACTAAATGAGAGGATTTAAAGGAATAGCATTCCCATACAGAGTGTTTTCAGTCCACCCTCTCAATAACAGAACATTCTAAACACACCCCGCTGTCAGCTGAGTCTTAGAGAAGATGAAACAATCTAATTTTTCAAATTCTACTTCTTGGTCATAATTCTTCAGTCTTTTTTTCTTTTTCCTCCCTGAGTGTTCAAGTCAGAGTTGTGTAGCCTTTATTTACAGCACTGCGACAGTATTTACAAACTCACACACTGAAAAAGAGAAATTATTCCATTAGGGGTGCATGTCTGTCTACTTCTTTTTATCTCTTAGGAGGGTATAATTCCCTCTGTTGGACAATTATCCAGAATTATCTATCTTGGAATCCTGTTGTTTGAACTCAATCTGGCAAGTGTTCCTTGTGCATCAAAAATAAAATAGCCAGTTATGATAAAATTAACCACAAGAATAAAGATGCAATACTCGTGTGCGTGTGTGTGTGTGTGTGTGTGTGTGTGCGTGCGTGCATGTGTGTGAATTTGACCACTGATGCTTTTACGCACATTATTGTGGTTTAAATATGAACTGTCTCTCTCACAGGTCTGTGGTGGGACTGTCAGGAAATTTGATGGAACCTTTCAGGAGCTGGAGCCCTGGTGCAAGATGAACCTAAGCGGGGGAGGGACGTGAGGCTTTACATGGGGGGGGGAGTTCCTGTTAACGGTCTGCTTCCTGATTGTAAATACAGCATCACCAATGAGCTCACACCCTCACACCTTTCCCAGTGCGCCCTGGACTGTCTTCTCTGGAACCCTGAGCCAAACCAAACCCTCCCTTAAATTGCTTCAGTTAGGGTTTTTTGTCACAGTAAGAAAAAAATAACTAATGCATGCATTTAACAATTTCCATCTTCTATGACATTATATTTCCTCAGACGCCCTTCAACACTGTTTCTTCGAAGAGCTAGGAGGAACATAATAATCTACTTGGATAAGTTCATATTGATAACTTCTTAACCACAACTCTCTCAATTAATAACATATTCATGCACTGAACAAATTGACTGTCAGACCTGCTTGACATTTCCAACAGAAACAATATTGTTGGTTTTTTAAAATATAATTTTAGCCGTTAAATAATGTATCTCATTATTTCCTCTTAGAAAGGAAAACACTAAATTAGAATGAATTCTGCTCTCCTGATATGTGGCTTAGAATACAAACACAATTTAATGATTAGAGAAAGTCAGTATTAGGAAATAAACTGGATGTTCAGTAATTGCCAAATACTTATGTGAATTCATTTCCAGTGTTTAAAATTTTTCCCGGCTATGAATTAGTAGCATATTTGCGTTGGAGAGTTTGCTCACTGTGGAGAGCACTGAGTATTGTCACAGAGAACCAGGGCTCGTTCCCAGCAGCCACATGGCGGCAAACCACATGTACGCGTCCAGCTCCAGGGGAATCCAGTGCCCTCCTCTGGATGGACGGATGCAGTGAAACGCAGCAAATCACTCCTATACATATAAATAAAACTAAAACATTAATAAAATTCAACATTTTTGAAAAAGAATAAATTGCATTTTTTGCACAGTGAAAAAAGTTTGCTGAATCCAGCAAACTTCCTTTTTCCTTAACTTCCTTTCCACGAAAATTTGGAAACTTTTTTTTTTGAGAAATTTGTACACGAGTATTATCTCTACATTATGTCTATGCGTCCCAGTCCACCCCCCAACCACTCCCTCTCAATTTCTTGTCTTCTTTGATGATAATTGCTACATACACATATACACACTTATAAATATACTTGCACATATGTATTATATATAACACAGTGCACTTAGACCGGTTAGTGGTGCTCATCTGCAGCCGTGTTTGAGGCTGCCTCCTTGGGATTAAATAACCTGCCAGGGAGATTCTCCCCAGACAAAGCTGATTTTGCCATACTCAGCATCCATTGATTCGTCTGAAGTTGGGTCCCTGTGACAACCTCCCGTTCACGTTGGCATAGCAATTCTTTTACAGATCTCCTTAGAATACCACACTGCGGAGATTTCATTAGTGGATCTTCCACATCATGTCTACAGTGGATTAATTACCAGCTCTGGAACTTACATTCTTTCTGTCCCGTCCCCTGCAATGTTCCCTGAGCCTTAGGTGTGGAGGTTGCATTGTAGATGTGTCAATTAGGGCTGGGAAACTTATAGTCACTCATTCTCTGTTTAACCAGTGGAAACATTTATTTTGTAGTAAAATATTCTGCCGATAGGACACGGAGAAATGGCTCAGTGGTTAAAAGCACTTGCTACATTTGCAGAGGACTCAGAAACAAGAGGACTATTTTACACACACACACACACACACACACACACCACGTAAATCTGGTTGGACAGCTGGTTCAATGGTTAAAGGCACATGCTGGTCTCGCAGAGGACCCAAGTTTAGTTCTCAGCACCCACACTGAGTTCACAATTATCTGTAATTCCCATTCCAAAGCCTTTGATGCACAATCCTGGCCTCCATGTGTAAGGAAGGCATGCGTGTGGCGTATATAAACTCATGCAGGCAGACAGATAGAGGGACATCAGTGGAAACGAATAAATCTTTTTAATTAAAATAATATATCTTGCAAGTAACATTTTGGATGGCTCGCTCCAAAACTGGGTTTGGGATAAGTTTTTGCACACACCACATTTACTGTGCGTAGCACGGTGTGTCATAGGCTTGAAGTAGTTTTAGATTCACATTAAATGATTTGTTGTTATGTGCATTTATAGACAGCACCTTACTGTTAAAATTACTTGTAAAGATCAAGTGTGATAAATGAACTTGAGGGGAATATTTCTCTCGCCTACAAGTAAAGATTATTTTTAACCATGGATTTTCCAACTGAAACATGTATATCTCAGAATGCAAAGCTAGCATCCAGCTATGAAAGAGAAATTGCAACATTTGTCTCTCTGGGGCTGGGTTACCCCACTCCGGATCATTGTTTCTAGTTCCATCCATTTACATATGAATTTCATGGTTTTGTTTCATTTTTGACAGGTGTATAATATTCCATTGCATAATGTAGCATACATTAATTGTCCATTCATCATGTGATAGACGTCTATGTTGTTTCCATTTCCCCACTACTCTGAAAAGGGCAGCAGTGAACACTGATTAGCAAGTACCTCTGCACTCAGATATCGAGTTTATTGGGTATTTGTCCAAGTGTGGTGTGGTTGGGGCATAAGGTCGATCGACTTGCGCCTTTATGAGGAACCTCCATGCTGATTTTCAGACCTCCTGCAGTCCCACCAGCACTGGAAAAGAATTCACCTTGCCCACATCCTCTGCAACAAGTGCTGTTGCTTGTTTTTTGAATCTACATCACTCTGAACCAGGTAAACTGAAACGTCCCACTACAGATGCTTCTTAAAATACATGCACATGCGTCATAAAAGGTTTAAGGGAGTTACCTTATAACAGGTGAACATTGCATGTACTAGATACCACGTGTTAGGAAAGAAATGTCAGCTATCGGCTCCGTCTTTGAAGCTGTTGACCAGGAGGGCCATGGACCCTGCAACAATACTGGCCACTGCCCCTCCTCAGCTACCCCCCAGACCTTGATGGTAAGGTGCTCTTGCTGAAGGGGGGCGGTGGCCAGCTTTGCTGATTTCAAAGCTTCCCGTCTACTGGTGATCCTTCATGCTGGCGAAAGGTGCTGTGGATGCTTCTAGAACAGAAAAGCAATTCTCAACCCTACACAGCTGTGAGTCCTGAGAACCGCAAGAACGGGTCTTATACCCTGTGGTGCCACAGTGCAACGCATATGACAGGAGGAACCAACTTCTCTCTGACTGCACGTATGCTCCACTTCATAGGACGCATCCCGTGTCTGACCTTGACATCAGGCCTCGGAACCTGTGGCTCGAGAGGCCACGGGCCGTAGCACAGACCCGAATACTATTATTCTGTTACATATCAAGAACGGGTCTTATACCCTGTGGTGCCACAGTGCAACGCATATGACAGTAGGAACCAACTTCTCTCTGACTGCACGTATGCTCCACTTCATAAGACGCATCCCGTGTCTGACCTTGACATCACGAGAGGCCACGGGCCGTAGCACAGACCCGAATACTATTATTCTGTTACATATAGTGTTAAACTGACTCCTAATGGTTTATTGTTATATCCGTCGGTTACAGCATCTCTCAACCCTCACCAGTGAAGTTTCCTTCTGCAGCAGATGGTGGTTAACAGAGAAAGCCCACAAGTAGCCAGTGTGCAGACAACAAGAGCTTGCAGAGTGTTTATCTGTGGATACGAAACCCACATCAAACTTCTGTCTACCAAGGCTCCAGAATGATTCAGGAACTGGGTGGAAACAGTGTAAGAGCCACAGGTGGTGGAGGCCCGGAAGGATCCTGGGCTCTCTGGACAGCGTTGGTGACAGCATAGCATGCACAAGTCCCATGTCGGTACAAGCCAGATAAATTCCCAGCAGAGACCAGAGGAGGTGGATGAGAATCCACAACCGTATCTGAGGTTTATCGGCAGCTGATTGTTGTTTGGAGGAGAGCAGTCGGCCTCTTTCAAGGATGTGACACTTGGTAGGTTGACCAGGTTCAGTGTGGACTGGAGAAAGCTTGTAGACAAAATTTTGACTGCGTAGACCTTAATATATATGTAATAGAGTCCATGAATTGCACAGTGTATGATGCAGCGCTTGCAGATAGGGGATGCGTCTAAACACAATGAAATATACTGTACACAATTCTCATAAATTCAAATAAAAGGAAAAATGTAAAATGCAGACAAGTGGTACCTAAAATATTAATTAGATAAAGAATACTTAAAATATGTACAGCATTATTTAAGAGAAAATCTCTTTTGCTGGGTCGACCATATGTACTACACCGTATACTGAGAAGATAAATGCATTCCCAGTTAACATCGTCAAGAAAAAAGCAACAAAGAAAAACAAAAGCCAGATGTGGTGTCGCACATCTTTAATCCCAGCACTTGGAAGGCAGAGGCAGGCGGATCTCAGTGAGACTGAGGCTAACCTGTTCTACACAGCAAGCTTCGGGCCAGCGGGGGCTACAGGAAGACCACATCTTAAAACAAACAAACAAGAAAGCCCAGAAAACAAAAATCAAAAACAAACAGCAAACAACAAACAACAACAAAATCCAAATGAAACAAAGGAAGTAAAATCTGGATGGAAAGACAACATGTGGCATCTTTTAATTGAAACCATGCTAACTGAATGTGCGTGTTCACATGACAAAGCTGTGTTAAGTTACCGCGTTTTGATTATTAATTGATGATTCAATTCCATTTGCCATTTACTAAGACTTTGCATAGGATGGAAATAATTATCTCCACGATGTTCAAAATTATGATAAAATTATGTTTCTCTGGCAAGGCTGACAGGGAGTTGAGCGTGATGTTCCTGGTTATGCACCTGCTGTGTTCATCCAGAGCAACTGAAAGACGCCGTTAAACGGATGGTCTGAGGAGGGCGGTGCTGGGAAAGCAGCAATCTGGGTTTCAGGAGGAGATGCTTTATCGGTAGCCTGACCCATCAAGGGAGTTACAGCTGGAAAGGAAAATTCCTCATTACCTGCCACGTGTGCCTTTCTGATTCAAATTCCCAACAGCACTAATATGATTGTATTTGCACATCAACGTGTCAGTGACAAATATATCTGAAAACTAGCGTTGGCGGACAATCGTCTCAAGTTCCAAGCGAAAACCGGACTAATTATTTCACATTTTATTTGCTGCTTCAACACACAACAACCCATCTGCGCAGTGGAATGCTTAATTTCTCTAAGTCTGATATCGGTGTCTTCAGGGGATCAGGAAATAATACTAATTTAATATTGCAACTCAAACTAGCTCATTTGTTATTTTTAACTTTGAATTCAATTTTAACTAAAATTTTTATTTAAATCAGGACAACACCTTTAAAAAGCATTCAACTATAGAAGACTATAACAAGCATTAATAAGAAAAAAAAAAAAAAGACTTTTAACTGGGCGTGGCGGTGCATACACCTTTAATCCCAGCACTTGGGAGGCAGAGGCAGGTGGATCTCTGTGAAATCAAGGCCAGCCTGGTCTACATAATGAAGTCTAGGCCAGCTGGGGAGAGAGGAGGGAGGGAAGGAGGGAGGGAGGGAGGAAGAGAGGAAGGAAGGAAGGAAGGAAGGAAGGAAGAAAGAAAGAAAGAAAGAAAGAAAGAAAGAATTTCCCAATGGATCCACATAGTGGTTGAGCATAAGTCAGTCATGTGGTCAGTGACTCACATGATCTCACAGCAATGGCCACAGCACGCACAAGTCCTGTACAAGCTCAAACCTGACAAACTCCCAGCATAGACGTGCGGAAGAGAGAAAGAAATCCCAAGCCAACCTAAGAAAGCTTTGGCAACTGATGCCTACTGGGAGACGGAGAGACAGTGTCCTGTAGAGTCGGGACTCTCGTCGGACCCATTGTGGATGGACCCACAATGAAGGATATTTGGGAATGCAAATCGGGCTCTATCACACACACAGACACACACACACACACACACACACATATAATTTATGATATATATTCAAATACAGATATGAGAGTGTATTAAATTGCTTGGGAGGCTGTGGGCGTAGGTGTCTATAGGGGAGAGGGGATATAAATACCATCAAGCTTCATTGCACGACAGGTCATAAAACTTCAGTTAAAAAAAAATTTAAAAGGAAGTTGGTTTCGCAGGTTCTCCAACAGCATTTGTTTGCAAAGCAGCTGCCTTCCGTCCCACCTCCCTGACCTGCCTCTGCAATGGCCCGGGGGAAACATGGTCAACACCTAAAGGTATTCAAAACAGAGTAGCCTAAATTTACAACAGCACAAACGAAACTAACTCCAAGAGAGGATGCTGTTGTTGATTGTGGGCTACAAATACACAGTGTAAGAACCAGACTCTCCAAGTTCAGCCGTGGGGATCTCATCCAGGCAGAGGAGACTGTTGATCGAGAACTGACTGCCTCAACTTCCCCAGCTGGTTCCTCCCTTAGCTGGCACCATCAGTGGATTCCAGTTGTTTCTGCCCGGTGTCTTGAGGTCCTGATTGGATGTTGATCGTATTTCCTGCCCAGCT
>NW_008353963.1:89857-98921 GCF_000622305.1 Nannospalax galili
ACAAAACTTCCATAAAAAGTAAAATCCACTAATTAAGGGGCGGGGGGAGACCAGACCAAGCCACAAAAAGCTTCAAAAAAAATTTAATTGTTAGGTAAAAAAGCCAGACAGAGAAAGTTACACACTATCTGAGTCCAATTATGTGACATCCTGTGGGAGTAAGGACTAAAATCCGAGCGTTTGGGGACAGGTTGAACAGACAAAGTGTGGAATACTGGTCAAACTGTCCTGTGGGGGAACATGAGATGCTGCATTTGCTCAAATCCATGCAGCAGCTTTACAGCAGTTGGAGAGCGTTAACACAGTCAAACTTAAAAATCATTTAGGAGGTAGAAGAATTCCAACACGGAAGGCAAAATGGGACAAAACAGCCAGACTTCACAGGTGTGAGTGGCCTACTACAAGGTATGGAGGACAAGCCTTGGCCCTCAAAACCTTCGGGAAAGAGCAGAGACCAAAAAGGGCCATTCCAGAAACACTGTGCTCAGAGTGAAAGGAGCCAGATCTCACACTGTGGAAACAAGGGGAGGAGGCTTTGACCCAGCTGGCCATGGATTAGGGCTGGTAACATCAGTGTGAACTCATGTGTAGGTCCACATAGATACAGTCATGTACAGAAGTACATACCTGTAGCCAAGTGAAGGACAGGTAGATGGAGAAATTAAATGGCTGTGTGGATAGATACGACATATGAGATAATTTATATATATATACCCTAAACTTTCACTAGTTATAATGTGTACATCTTCACTGGCTCCTTGCAAAGATAGATGATAGATAGATGACAGATAGATGATAGATAGATAGATAGATAGATAGATAGATAGATAGATAGATAGATACAGAGATATATTGGTCTTTTGTGACAGGGTCTCCCTGTAACCCCAGTTGGCCTGAAACTCATTATGTAGCCCAGGCTCTCCCAGATCCCACAGAGATCCATCCACCTCTGCTTCCCAAGTGCTGGGATTAAAGTCCTGCTCTATCACACCCAGCTTAAAGGGTAGCTGAAGACAGCAGTTCTTTGGGGGTACTGGGAGCCAAATCTCTGACGGTTTGGTTGTTAGCCTTAGTCTTTAACAGCAGAACCACCTATCCAGCCTGCAATAATTTATTTTGTAGTTTAAATTTCATTCACTTTTATTTCATAATACTTTATTAAGAAAACTCACAGTGAAGTTGACAGCTTTTTAGTTTTTCTTTGTTTCAATGTATATTTATTTTTTTCTGTATTTCATACAATAGCTCTTAATCATCTTAGACTTCCTCCTTACCTGGACCACCCTGCAGAGTCACCCCACTGGATTCCATGCATTCTGTCATACGTGTTACAGTCTATCAAGCCAAGTTTCCGTCACCTGCAGAGGTCCTTCCATGTGAGTTCGTCCACTGGAGTGTAGTCAGCCCATCTAGAGTGACCCTTAAAGATCGACTCTCCTTCACCCAGCAGTGATCATCTGCCATCAGTCCCTTGGCCAAGGTTGGGGCTTCCTGCTCATTTCCCCAGCTCTGTGCTGTTTTTGTCTGATTCAGTCTACGTGAGCCTTGGACATGCTGTTACCATTGCTATACGTTCACATGAGCTGGTTCCTCTCTCTCTCATACAAATTACAGATTAAATAAATGCATAAATGTAATAATTTCTTTTAACATGTAGATGTGTGAGTCTGCTCTGTTAGTAAGATGCTTGTCACACGAACATAAGTTCAGATCCCCGGAACTCGTGTGGGGCCCCTCGCCTGAAATCTCAGTTCCAAGACACAGATTTTCATGGGATAGCCTAAGCTGATTCATTAATATTTACAAGGACAAGGAATGATTGCAGAGAAAAAATATAACTATTAAGTTTTTTCACCTAAGACAAACGACTGACCTGAAGCTCGTGAATTATTCTTTGTTTACTGTCTCTAAGAAGGGTCTGTGTGAACACACGTTGCTCAAGGTCTGGAATACTCTCATAGTGAATAGATTCGTTATCTCGGTGGGTGATCAGCTTTTGTCAGCGCTCTTCTTAAAAATAAATGAAAATAATGCAGAGATTTATGGGTAAAATAAAAGCCAATTTTTGATCTGGGGGTTTGGCTCAGTTAGTAAAGTGATTGATGTGCAACCATTGGGACTTACTTCAGTTCTAGAGAACCCACACAAAAAACAGGGCATGGGGTGTTGCAGAGACGGCTCAGCGGTTAAGAGTATTGGATGCTCTTCCACAGGACCTGGGTTTGGTCCCCATTTCCTAACTGGCAGCCAACAACCACATGTGAGTCTTATTCGAAGGGATTCTATGCCCTCTTCTGGCCTCTGCGGGCATTGTATGCACACCGTGCACTCACATGCATACAGGCGAAACATTCATGCACATAAAATTTAAAAGCAACAAATCTGACAGGACTCCTATACTAAACTCCACTCATCCCGAGCAGGGCTCAGGGACCAGTGCAGTGTAAGAGCTGGGGAGGAGGTGCAGGACCATACGGAAATAGAGTCCTACAAGCTCCCGGGAGTCTCCTCATATGAGCCTGGTGCAATGGTGTCAGCACGCACAAGACCCGTGCAAACTCAGGCAGACCCAGCACAGAACTGGGGAAATGGACAGCTGACCCTAATCTTAACTTCAGAAATATTGGCAACTGATTACTGCTGAATGAGAAAGAGCTGATCTTCCTAAAGCAAGGGACTCTAGATAGACTCAGTAGATGAACTTGTACTGAGGGACATCTGGGGACACCAACTTAACATGATAGTCCTTAACACAAATGACACAATCTATGAATTCCAGTTGTGGGGCTATGGCAGGTGCCAGTGGGCAAGAGGCTATAAAGATGCTTAAGACTGCTTGATATGTTCTGTATCGAATACACAAAAATCGATTTAAAAGTTAAAATAACAAATCTATGCCTGGCAGAGAGTGCCTGGAATCCCCCCACAGAGGAAGCAGAGACGGGAGGATCTGACGCTTTCTAACTGTCGGTCTACTGAAATTGCTGAGCTCCGAGTTCAGTGAGAGACCCTGTCTAAAAACAAGGGGCAAGCAGTTGTGGGAAGACAGCCAAATTCAACCTCTAACATCAGCGTGCACATGCACCCTCCCCCCACACACAGAGGCTGAAAAACGAGTCCAATTTGAAGCTATATCTTATTGATTGATGGAAAATTCAATATGATTTTTGTTTCATTGCGTTTTTGAGATTTGGTCTCCTTGTAGCTCCTGGTGTCCTGGAACGTACTGCGTAGACCAGGCTTTCACACTGATCTGCTAACCTTTGCCTAAAGCGTGCTGAGACTAAAGGTGTGGGCCACCGTGCCCAATCCTAATTTTTAAAACTGTAAAGTCGTCTTATTGATTGTGTATTGAACGATAAAATTTTGACACCATCTTCTGTTGATTTAACATTAACTCCCAGAGACAGGAGGATTCCTGACTGGAGTTACATGAGTAAAATACTACGAAATAATTTTGATATTGTATCATCTTTGCCAGTTTATTTTTAATTGCATTTTGTGCCCAATCCTAATTTTTAAAAGTGTAAAATCGTCTTATTGATTGTGTATTGAATGATAAAATTTTGACACCATCTTCTGTTGATTTAACATTAACTCCCAGAGACAGGAGGATTCCTGACTGGAGTTACATGAGTAAAATACTACGAAATAATTTTGATATTGTATCATCTTTGCCAGTTTATTTTTAATTGCATTTATTATTTATGTGTATTATATGTGCGTTTGTCTATGTGTGGTCAGAGGGGTTGTGCTTGCCTGTGAAGGTCAGACAGAGGCTTTGAAGGAGTCCGTTCTCTCCTTCCACCATGTGGTTCTGGAGATCAAATCAGATTACTAGGCTTAGTGGCAATTACCTTAAAGTGTTGAGCCATCTTGCCAGTCAATCAGTGTTTTATTATTATTAGTAGTAGTATTGTTACTATTACTATTAAAAGAGCAATAGATAATCCCTTCATTGAAGAATTTCACTCTACACAAATATCCAACATTTACTAATCCACCTGTATGACTATCATCACAAAAGTCTTACACATATGTGTAGAAAAGCTAGCATGTTTCAACTCCTAAGTTAACACAAGAAAATACGGTTAAAACTCAAACACAGCCCTGGCGAGTTCTCATCATGAAGTTCATCGGATTGTGTCATTGTAATTGCTGTTCTGGCTGCAGGGCCAGTACTTGGGATTCTATCTGTGCTGGTTTTATTCCACGTCTAAGTGTTTAGTACAGCGCTTGGGTTAGGGTTTCTTTTGTGGTCTAGTTCCATCTCGCCTGCCCAGGCAGATACAACCTGATGACCAGCTCAACTATATATTCGCCTCTGTTCTACCTTCTACCAGCGGAACCACACTACTTTGGCGTACGTCCCTTTTTATCAGAAGAAGGTAAGACACAACTCTGTTTAAACTCCATCACATCATAAGGTACACAGACTTTCAGGTATGGACTGGTATGACTTCTAAACACAAATGGAAATTTCATTTTGGTCTAGAGGTCCGGGAGACAGCTCAGTGGATAAAGAGTTTGCTATGCACACATGAAGACCTAAATTTAGATGCCCAGCACTAACATTAAAAAAAAAATCAGGGCTGGAGAGATGGCTCAGCGGTTAAGAACATTGGTTGATCTTGCAGAAGACCCGGGTTCAAATCCCAGCACCCACATGGCAGCTGAGAGCTGTCTGTAACTCCAGTTCCAGGGGATCCGACAGCCTCTTCTGACCTTCGCGGGCATTGCATGACACGGGTGCACTTACCTGCATGCAGGCAATACACACATACACATAAAATGAAAATAATAAAATTTAAAACTTTTTTTTTTTTAGAGAGAGAGGAAAAGTTGCTTTGTTAGAGTTCCCATCTAGATAAAACTATTATTGGGAGAAAGGAAGATACAGTGGTAAAGATGGGATGACAGGAATTGAAACAGGAATGGACACCTGTCGTCGGAACAGAACACGCACATTTTTAACTTCCTTGTTCCGTAATTATCATGTGTACAATGTATTGCATGTTATAAAAATGAAAACATTTCTTCTTTGTTTTTGACTTTTTGACAACGTCATATATGAGTATTATCTCTGCATCATTTCCCAGTTCCCCAGTAACTCCTCCCATGACCCTGTCTCTCTTAATTTCTTGTTTCATTATTATTGCGAGAAATACATGCATATGTTTATAAATACGCACAGACGCACACTCATATGTATATTGCACTGAGCCCATATGATGCTCCTTTGTAACTGTGTTTAAGCTGCCCACTTGGCATCAAATAACCTATCAGGGAGCTCTTCTCCATCCCTCAGCATCCTCTGAAAACCTGTAGCTCTCGGTCTTGAGACAGGCCTCCTTGACATTTCCTGCATCCTCCTTTGCATCCTGTAGCATTCCTGGTTATGGGGATGTCCTCAGACTACCACACGGTGGACGTTTCTCTGGAGTAGCACCCCATCGTGTCTAGAAGGTCTGATTTTGAAGCAGGTGTGCAGCGCCTCTTACATGCTTTCTGTCCCCTCTCCTACAATATTCCCATATCCTTACACGCAGACGTGCCATGGTTGATTTTTCACATGGGACTAGGTGTGTCACAGGCACTGATTCTCTACATTTCTGCAATCGTCTTCGTACACTGCAGAAAAGGAGCTTCTTTGATGAGCAGTGAGGATACTTGCCTAGAAATATAAGGATATATATTCAGAGTACAGTAAGAAATGTGTTTCTGACAAAAGTAGGTTTTTCTGTTGGCTCTATGATCACGCCGGCCATGTGCATTTTGCTATGTTTATAGTGCCACACATGAGTTCCATCTTACGGAGGGGTTCCTAAGTCTGATTAGACAGCTGTTGATCACCCCCAAGTTAAAAGTGCAACCACCGCATCAATAGTGATAGTTTGCTGTGCTGGTTATTGTTTTGGTTTTCAATTCCTTGTATTTTTGATATTTCCTTTATTATGCTTATTTCATGAGTTTATTGCCTGCCTTTAGGTAAGTGCACCCATGTCGTACAACGCCTGCGGAGGTCAGGAGAGGCTGTCGGATCCCCTGGAACCAGAGTTACACACAGCTCTCGGCTGCCATGCGGATGCTGGGGCTCGAACCCAGGTCTTCTGCAAGAACAACCAGTGTTCTTAACCACTGAGCCATCTCTCCAGTCCCCACTTCCTTACGTTTTTGAGAGGTCTTGTTATGAACCACAGTCTGCTTTGAAACTCACACTGCTTTAGGATCACCTTTCTATGTGCTGAAATAACAGATGTGCACGGACCCAAGAATAGTTTTTCTCCTTTGGTTATTTATACGAGAACTTTGCCAAAAGGTTCCCGACAAAACAATGCCCAGGAAAGCAACCTTGACCCCATCTCCTTCTGATCCGCGACTCTGGAAATTAAAGTATGAAACTGACAGACAATGGGCGAGTAAATTTAGAAAGGAGTTTTAGTATAAGATTATAGGTGGGAGCTTAAGACGAAAAAAGGCAGAGCTCCTGGGTATGAAAGGGGATCACAGAAAATGGGGTGTCACTGAGCTCTTAGCCCAAGGACATCCTCATTGTACACATGTAAAAATTAAATACTAATTTTCCCTCCTGAGAATGTTTAATCTGGCACAAATGGGCAGGAGTCTTAAAGACCAGTTCTGTATTTCAATACAGATTCATGTAACTTTGAAATATTGCCAAGTAATCCTAGCCCGTTTGTGTCCTTTGTTGAATAAACATCAGCTTTGTGTAACAAAGTCAAGGTAGCATGCTAAGCAATTGGCATTAAGATTAGGTTAGCGTAGTGAATTACCAGTTAGTAACTTACATCAATCCTAAGCTATTGTATAAAATAAAAGTGAGATCTTCAGTGATGGCCTCACAAAGAACTACGTGAATATCAAATGTAACAATACTGAGTTGTGATGAATCTCTGCTCAGCAAATTCTATTTTAATGCGTTTTTCCTAGGAAGAATTATAAATTATGTCACAGTTTTCAGTGTTCTCATCCACTGACTTTAAAAAGCTGTAATGTCAAAAACGAAAATAAAAGGACAGAGACACTGGACTTCATGGGATTAAATTGTCCAGGATAACGCAGAAAACATTCTTGAGCTATTTCTGTCCTGAAAGAACCTTCTGTAACTACACCTACTTTCGGCCAAATAACTTCACGCACTGCCTTGTGCTCTGATCCAATTTCTCTGTGCCAGAGGAGATCAAACAATAAGAAACCTTTTCCTTAAAAATAGTGGAAATGAACTGTGTCCATTTGTAAAGAAGGAAATTCTTATACTGGAAAAAAGTTGTGGGGGGTCTGGACATCCTAGTGTAGCGCTAATAAAAATAAAGCACATATGTTCAGGGCGTGCTTGTTAGCTTGATCAAAACGTAGAGTTAATAGGTTATGCTTATAGCTTTAGTACCATAAAATAATTAAGCATCTTGTTCTTTTTTATAGCCTACATTCAACACTAAGGTTAGTGGGAGGTTTTCTTGGAAGAAGCTATTGTAATTGTGTGTGTGTGTGTGTGTGTGCGTGTGTGCGTGTGTGTGGGTGTGTGTAGTCTGTTTTATTCTTTCATGCGATAGAGAGCAATTTTAAGCTATATATCTGTGTTAAACAGAAAGGTTGACAGTTTTATGCGAATCCCAGGTGAATGAAAACATTTGATTTGAACTGTAAACATCCTGACATCAAGAGCTAACCCTTCGGATTTTCGTCAGAATAAGCTTCCGGTGTGTTATACATAACATCGCACTGTGGAGCAAAGCTGCAACTGTTTCCTGGAAGCAGAAGAGATGGGTCCTTGGTTAAGAGCACCTGCTGCTTTTGTGGAGGAGTTGAGTTCCCAGCACCCGAGCTGGTCAACTCCAACTCCAGGAATTCACATGTGCACTTCTGTCTTCTGCGGGAACTACTCACATGCACAAACCCGTGGGCACACCCACACTTACACACACAATTAAAAATAATATCTTAAAACAAGAAAACCGACTCCTTTGGGGCTGAAATACTTGCAGATGAGAGAATTGTCCAGCGTCTGTCTGAATTCTCAATTCTCTTTTCTAACATATATTTTTTTATTTTTTCATGCAGATGAGAGTTTTGCCTGTATGTAAGTAAATACATCACATGTGTGCAATGCCTGTGAAAGTCAGAAGCGAGCATCAGATCCCATGGAACTTGAATTACAGGTGGTTGTTAGCCGCCATGCGGGTGCTGGGAATTGAACCCAGGTCCAATGTTCTTAACTGCTGAGCCATCTCTCCAACCCTGAATTCTCAATTTTAACCCAGAATGATAAAGGATTGGAAACACAAAATGCCAAATGTAGACAGGAAAAAGATTTATCAGTTATACGTATCTTACAACATAGATTTTGATACGATGTCATGTAGACCATCATAATCAGCTAATACAAAGAATATTATATCTCATATGTTTTTTGTGGCATTTGTAATTTTTTTATGGTGTTCATCTTAGGTATGATCCCTGGACTACGGCTAGTGAATCGGCCACACACTGTATGGCTCCTTTTCTCCTGATGTGATAAGATGCCATAATTAAGGTAATTCATAGAAGCAAGGTTTGTTTGGCTTCTAGCTCCAGAGGGATGAGTCCATTGTGGTGGGGGTGGTAGAAACCTGAGCACTCACATTTTCAAGCAATCATAAGGGGAGAGAGAGAGAGAGAGAGAGAGAGAGAGAGAGAGAGAGAGATTTTGAGAGCAACGGGTGGGGAATGAGGAAAGATGGTGAGATACTGTCCTGTTGTATGTAGAAAACAGTATTTCTTTATAATCATCTACTGCCTCTGGCTCTTATAATCGTTCCGTAACTATGTGTGAAGTATACATATACATGTCTGTGTGTATGTGTGTGTGCATGTCTGTGTGTGAGTGTGTGTGTATATGTGTGCATGCTGGATAGATTTTATTGTCAATATTATGCAGTCTAAAGCAAATTGGCAAGATGGAGCCTAAACTGAACAGTTTCTGGGGTCAAAGAGGGAGGGAGGGAGAGAGAGAGAGAGAGAGAGAGAGAGAGAGAGAGAGAGAGAGAACATAAGTAGCAATACT
>NW_008353963.1:99105-104430 GCF_000622305.1 Nannospalax galili
TTCTGCTACACATATACCATCGGGTGTCCGACCACCCACTAGAGCTTGGTCGGCCCACCAGGCAGCACACTTTTTAAGGAAACTAATTCGCTCTCTCTCAGCCAGAACCTGTCCGTTGCCAATAACTCATGAACCTGGGGAGAGATTTCACGCCAACCTTCTTCCACCCTGTTAGTATTTTATATGCCTTGAGTTTGCATATATCTGCATGGTGTCATAACCACTGTGAGTGCATGTGTGACACTGTCCTGTTGTATGTAGAAAACAGTGTTTCTTTATAATCATCTACTGCCTCTGGCTCTTATAATCATTCCGTAACTATGTGTGAAGTATACTTATACATGTCTGTGTGTATGTGTGTGTGCATGTCTGTGTGTGAGTGTGTGTGTATATGTGTGCATGCTGGATAGATTTTATTGTCAATATTATGCAGTCTAAAGCAAATTGGCAAGATGGAGCCTAAACTGAACAGTTTCTGGGGTCAAAGAGGGAGGGAGGGAGAGAGAGAGAGAGAGAGAGAGAGAGAGAGAGAGAGAGACCATAAGTAGCAATACTCTCAATAGTTACTGCCTTGAGTTCCTGCCCCTGACTTACTTTCCTGAATGATGCATTTTAACTTGGAAGTTAAAGTGTACTAGTTAATTTTTGTCAACCTAGCACATTCTAGATTTATGTGAAAAACGGGAACCTCATCTGGGAATTCCCCTCCCTCAGCTGGTAAGTGCTCCATGTCTGCGGAGCATTTTCTTGACTGGTAATTGATGTATGAGGGCTCAGCGCACTGGGGGTGGTGTCATCCCTGAGTGGGGGGGTGGTGTCATCCCTGAGTGGGGGGGTGGTGTCATCCCCGAGTGGGTGGTCCTGGACTGTGTAAGAAAACTAGCTGAGCAAGCTGGGGGACGGAAGCCTGTAAGCAGTGTTCGTCCATGGTCTCTGTTTCACTTCCTGCCTCCAAGTCCCTCCTTGAACTCCTGTCTTCTTTTCTGTTCCAATATTTTTATTGATTTTTTTGGAGAGAATTTCATTATTTTGAACATATTCAGACTTGCTTTCCCAAATCCACCCCCAACTTACAGACCCTGCTCTGACTTCATTATTTCTTAAGGTCTATTAAGTCTATTTTGTGAACCGCCCCACCCTCAAATGCCCTTGGGTGGGGTCTATCCCGTGTAGCCTGTTCACCCCACCCAGCATCACATCATGACCCTACCTCTCTCTGACCACAGTTCCTTAGCTAGGGCTACGGCTTCTTGCCCATGTCTTGCCTAAACCCTGCTTTGTATTAGGATGTTGTCTGCCCTGAGCTTTCTGCAACTCGTAGGGTGAAATAAGCTCTTTCATCCTCCACTTGGTTTTGGTGAATGCTTTAAAACGGCAACATAAAAGCAAACTAAACGGCAAACCACAGAAACAGATTCCTCACCAGGTTACTTCATATCCTAGCATGTATCACACACGTGATACTGATCATAAAAGCAAAAGCAACCAGAAAACTATACATATTATACATACATATAGAGACCTGTATACATCATATCTGTATACATATATATGGAGAGAGAGAGAGAGAGAGAGAGAGAGAGAGAGGGAGAGAGAGAAATAACCTTTAAATTTTATACCGATGGAGCTGGAGAGATGGCTCAGCGGTTAAGGGCACTGACTGCTCTTGCAGAGGACCCGGGTTCAATTCCCAGCACCTACATGGTGGCTACAAACCGTCCTTAACTCCAGTTCCAGGGAAATCCAGAGCCCTCTTCTGACCTCCGCAGCATTACACAACATGGGTGCACTCGCATCCATGGAGGCTATACACTCATACACATAAAAAATAAAAATAACGAATAAAATATTTTTTAAAATGTACACCAACGAGGAAAACTAATGTAACATAGAAGTAATGAACTGTGACCTCAGTATAACTCTGTTCTCTGTGGTAGATGACTAACCACTAACGAGTGTCTTTGACAAGAACCTCATGTACTCCTAATAGTAAGTGTGCTTGTTGACAGGCGTAGACATAACAGGTAAGTCTTTGGAATCTTCCACTTGTTTGCAAACCATAAGGTCACTCAGAGCTCCCGCTCAGGCTGAGGTCAGCCAAGGCCACAAAATATCCTGCAGGATGTGTGCATGTTTGAGAATGCCACCTGCTGCACTGATCTTTCAGGAAAGACCTGCGACCATGCGTCTCGTATGTTGACGTAACTAACAATGCATTATCATCGGCATATTACTAGGAAGTTACCCCAAACTTTGCCTACATATCTTCTTTGTAAAATGCAGTTTAAATTTCCTTCAACGACCTAAGGGGCGTGTACGATTCTGAGCTACTGTTTACAAATGCACAACTACGATTACTGCCAAGGAAGAGAGAGGAAAGTAATGTAAAACCAGGTATATATTTCTCTACAGCAGGCTAGCCCAGTTCTCAAGCCCACATGTAATGAAGGCTAACTTCCTCCCCATCCTGAGTGAGGTTTGAGAGTTATGGATGGGCAATGTCAATGTATATAATTCCCACAAAAAATATGTCTAGGGATATTATTGACAATACTTTGCACATTAAGATAAACGAGGGAATAAATTGTATATACTAAATGGCAAGAAAGGTTATTTTTGTGATTCTCTTGAGGTTTATGTTGTTAAGAAGGAAAACGATCACACTCTCCAATTTGGGAGAATTTGAGAATTCTCCCAAATTGTTTCACCACTGTGCTTTGAAGTTTATAAATACTGATAAAAATCTATGAAAAATTATAAATATTAACTCTGTAGTGTTTTAGGTCCAGTGCATCTTCACATTTAAAAATAACTAGCAAGCCCTGGGTTCGGTCCTCAGCTCCGAAAATAAAAATAAAAATAATGTATAGAATTAGGTGTTTAGCTTTGGAGACAAAACTTATTTGAAATATACACGTGTATAACATTTCCAATAGATATGATAACAATAATAATAACAATAGGAAATAATATTTTCTTTTCTTTCTAGTTAGTGTATGCTTTTATTTTTTATTTTTTTAAATTTTTATTTTGTGCTTTGTTAGTTACAAAAAGAAACTTAAGGAACGAACAAACAGAAAAAAATACTAAGTAGAAAATCGAGAATTAAGTCACACAAAAGAAGACCTAGTAATATTGTGCAGTGCATCCAGTGCTTGGGTGAAAACATGAGGATCAGACTTTGGACTGCCAGAACCCACGTAAACTGACATCTACACCCCCAGACCACCTATGAGACAAATGACCAAGTCACATGCAGCGTCAAGAGATCACCTGAGATTTACAGGCCAGTTAGCCAGGCCCGTACGTCAGGAAAACAACAGAGAAGCTTTCTCAAACACACTGAAAGGCAAAGACAGAGACCTAAGTTTGTCTTCTAATCGCCACACACACCGACTGTGGAACACTTATATCAGTCACAGACACACAGACACACACACACACATACACACACATTATTTATTTTCTTTTCATCTATTTCTAGGATTTAGTTTTATTATTTTTTAATTATGTGTATATGTATATGTGCGGGTGGTTGTATCTCTTAGTGTAGCACCTGCAGAGACCAGAAGAGTCCATCTGATCCCCTGGAGCTGGAATTACAGGTGCTTGTGACCATCCTGACATGGGTGCTGGGAACTGAGCTTGAGTCCTCTGTAAGAACAGTATGTAATCTTAAAAACTGAATCATCTCATCTCTTCATTCCTATTTTAATTTTTTTGAAAATATTTTTATTGACATTGTTTGAGATTTTCATACAATATAATTTGGTGATATTTAGATTCCCTTCCCTACCCATATTTCCCTTTATTTTCCTCCACCAAATTTAATGTACTGTATTATAAAGATAATAAGGCCTATAAAATTTAATTTGTGTTTACACTTGGAGCCTATGGGTAACATTTTCATTCAAACCACCACACCCTGCTATTTATTGTATTTGCTTTTACTCACCTCTGATTGTGCATGTGTGTGTGTGTGTGTGTGTGTGTGTGTGAGTGTGTATCTATTTGGCATTGGTATGCCACAGCACATGTAGAACTCAGGGGGCAATCTGTAAGAGTTGGTTCTCTCCGTCCACCATGGGGACTCTGGGGGTCAAACTCAAGACATCAGGCTTGGCACCCAAGTTCCCTTACCCCCTGAGCCATCCCACTATTTTTTCCTTCCGCAGAGGTGGTGAGAGCATTCACATCTTCAAACATGCCCCGGAGGTGGGCACTGCTGTTTCCTCTCAAAACCTGCCTTCAGTGACCGGCTTCCGCCAGCATGGCCACACGCCTCCTGAAGATTCCATGACCCTCCTCAAACAGCTCCACAAACTAGGGACCAAGGGTCCCAATGCTTGAAAACGATGTCAGACAATCTCATTCAAACCACCACATGAATCATCCTTCCAAAGGGATTTAGACAGATATACCAGACCTTAACCCAAGTGCAAGTTTCTGTGTAAAAGGCCAAAAACAAGATTTTTATAAACGGCGAATTTCAGGACCAACAGGTCAGTTTGGCAAATAAAAGTGACAGAAAATGTAAATAATTTTATTTTCTCTCCAAAGGATATGAATTCAGTTTCCAGCATCCATGTTGGCCAGCTAACAACTGCCTGTAACTCCAACTCCAGGGGATCTAACGCCATATTCTAGCCTCTGCACACATGTGGCACACAGACACACAGACACACAGACACACACACACATACACACACATTATTTATTTTCTTTTCATCTATTTCTAGGATTTAGTTTTATTATTTTTTAATTATGTGTATATGTATGTGCCTGTATATGGTGGTGTGTATTTGCACAGTCTAGAAACAAGTGTTTGAACCCTCTAAAGCTAGAGTTATAGGTGACTGTGACATGGTCCTCTGCTTCCCATATCATAAACATATTGATATTGTGATGGATATGGTGGTGCATACCTTTAATCCCAGCACTCTGGGGGCAGAGGGCAGGCAGATCTCCGGGACACAGAGGACAACTCTGATCTACATAGTTAGTTCCAGGTCAGCTGAGGCTACAGGGACACCCTGTCTCACACAAACTTGATATCAATGCTAGTCTTTACAGACAAGTGCAGACATATTTAAGTCAACTTCAGGACAACTGAGCTACCTATATTTTCCTGTTCCTTCAATAGTCATACCTGTTTAATATACCAATATTTCATATGCTCAAATACCAAAGTGCACAGAGAAATATAGAAGGTATCAACTATCCTTAACTCAATGGATTTGGAATCATTCCTCAATTGTTATCTTTTGTGTATATGTGTGCAGTCTGTGTGTGTGTGTGTGTGTGTGTGTGTGTGTATGTGTGTGT
>NW_008353963.1:104476-121366 GCF_000622305.1 Nannospalax galili
CTTCTGTGTTTATAAAAATGATCTCTAAAGGTTTTTCATGTGAAACCTAATACTGAGAAAGATATTGATTCAATCAACACTTTTCTCTAAAAATGTACGAGGAAAAATAAAGTTTATAGGAAATTTGTTAATAAATAATAATTTTATGGAAACTTTTGCCTTTTTAAGTTTTATTTTTATTTCATGTGTGTGTGTTGCCTGAGTGTACATGCACCTTCTGAGTGCAATGCCCGATGAGACCAGAAGTGGGCATCAGATCCCCTATAACGTTTTTTTTTTAAATAATTCATGTTTTCTGATCTAATGGGATTAAAACATACAATATATCTACTATGAGTCACTTGACAAGTTATCAACTTTCAGGACCGATGGAATGAATTTCAAACATCCACAGAGCCACTTTGTCATGCAAATGCTATCCTAGGACACAGACGCTATGATTCAACAAATAATGATCAAATTCATGTGAAAATCAGTAAAAGAGAAAGGAGATGAAGTTTGATATCTGTCTGCCCATGCACCCATCCACCCACCCACCCATCCATCCACCCATCAATCTATTGATGTATTTTTGAGACAAGATCTGATATGTCTCAGGCTGCCCTCAAAGTTGTGATGTAGCATAAAATAGCCTTGAACTTCTGATATCCTGTTTCCACACTCCGAGTGTACAGGGATTACAGTTGTTTGCCACCATATTCAATTCACATAGTGCTGGGGCCATATTGCAAGGTTCAATACATGCCAGGTGAGGGCTCTACCAACTCTGTAGCGATATCTACAGCCCAGAGCCCACTAGACAAAGATTTGTGAGTTGGGGATTCAAACTCTTTTTCCCGATTACACACTTCACGTCCACTTGGTTCTTCCCAAAAGATTGGAAGATGAATTAAAACAACAACAACAACAACAAAAATCTCCATGTGCTTTGCATTTCATGCATATGTAATTTTCAGGATAAATTCAAGAGAAAGAATTGGGCTGGCGGTAAAGCCTTGTTCTCGCCCATAGGTTTGACAAGGGTATTTATCCATACTCTAGCTCTAACAAAGGGACTTCATGACAACAATTCGGGAACAAGTCGGGAAATGATGGCCGTCCATTCGCAAAGCTGATGGTACAATGGCAAAGCTTTGTTAATTATACAGAAAGGCACTGCTTTTAACAACAGGTGAAAATTACAGCCTATCACCAAATTCATGACAATCTACAGAGATAAAAATCCTCAGATGTGAAAAGAAATGCCTTCTAAAGTTCCTGTACTCTGGAAACTCTGTGCCTTCATTAGAAATAGCCTCTGACCTAGAAACAAAAGCTCCATTTCATGTGTTTTGACACACGATTTCCAGCAATAAGGAACACATAAAAAAAACCGTGTGACCACCGCCTGCAAATGGCTCTTGTAATATTGTTCTTTGTCTCACAGTGTAAGTCAGTGGGAAAAAGCTTCACACAGATTCAGGCAGGATGAGGTTTGCCAGCAATTCAATTTCCTGTATTATTGGTATTTTTATCAAGCAAAGTCAGCACTCATTAAATATTCATTTCAGATAAGATTTAATGAAAAATCCCATCTATTTCAAAGCAATTGATTTTTTATTTTTTGGTCTTTTTGAGACAGGGTCTCCCTGTAGCCCCAGCTGTCCTGGAACTCACTATGTAGACCAGGCTGGCCTTGAACTCACACAGATCCACCTGCCTCTGCTGGGATTAAAGGCGTGTGCCACCACGCCCGGCTCAATTGATATTTTTAAGCCTTAAGAATTAAGATGGTGTGGGGCTAGGGAAATGGTTCTGTGGGCAACACGCTTGCTGTGAAAGTTAACGGACCTGAATTACAGTACCCAGAGTCCTTGTGAAACACTGGCCGTGGTAACCACTGCTCCTATGAGGAGAAGACAGGGGAGCCCCCGTAGTTTGTGGGCCATGTCACCTGCTGTTTGCAGCAGTGCTCGATGAGTGACTGAACCTGGGTTAATCAAGGTAGAAGGTGAAGTCCGACCTGAAATTATCCACTGAGCTCCACATGAATACTCTGAAACCCACATCACAGGCTGAAATGCACACACACACACACACACACACACACACACGCACACACACCATATATACAACAAATAAAAGGAAGCTTAGAAAAAAGATTGTGTAAATCATGTCAGGACGTAATCATGTACTTAAACAATAATTATTTTGCTTACTTGATACAAGGTCTCGTAGCCCAGGCTGACCCTAAACTTTTTATATAGCCAGAGCTGACACTGATTTCCTGATTCTCCCGTGATCACTTCCCAAGTGTATGGATTGCACTTGTGCTCCTTGCTTGGTTTTCTTTTATTTTGGTTGGTCAGATTTGCTAATCATTTTTCTTACATTAAAAATATTAATATAGTGAGGTGTTATGTATAAACTAGAAGCTGTCATCACATAATCCTGTATTTGACGTATTTTGTACAAACGCAGCTCTACAAAATTCACTAAAACCATCAGTAATTTGTCCTATTCCGAAAGTTTGTTACCTTCCAACCTGGAAGAATTAGTTAAAGAAAGAGAAATAAAACTGCTGCTATGGGAAGAGTTAGCTCAGGTGTAATCATGTAGAGAAAGTATTTTACCTCGGACATATTTTCCTCTGTTCAAAGACACTTGAAAAAACTGGAACTATTTTAAGCTGCCACATGTGTGGAAGACAGTTCGCTCTTTGATTAAAGGGGGTAGAGGCCAGGGACGGTGTTTAACATCTTACGGTACACAATACAGTCCCACCGCTGAATTGAATCCCGTGGAGGACTCAAACCCTAAACACCAATAATGTCAGGTCAATCAAAATCTTATTTAGCTATTACAAGAGGTAAGTTATGGAATCTGCTTTAAGGTTCATCAACCGGTGAAAGTGTGAACAGACATCCGTGCACCGGATGAGCTGTTCTAGTTCCATAAAGAAGGAAACTCTGTCCTTCATCGGAAGATGTTTGGAACTAGAGATCATCATGTTAAAAACAAAAAGATCACATTCAAGAAAACAGCTGTTCTAGTTTGCTTTCAATCGCTGTGACAAAACACTCTGACCACCACCAGCTTGTGGAGGAAAGCGTTTATTTGTCTTACATCTCCGGGGTCACAGTTCATCAGGGAGCCCAAGGAAGGAACTCAGAGCAGGAACCTGGAGGCAGGAGCTGGAGCACAGGCCATGGAGGGACGCTGCTTACTGGCTTTCGCCCCTGGCCCCTGCTCAGCCTGCTTTCTTATGCAACACAGGCCCACCTGCCCAGGGGTGGCATCACCCACAGCGGGCTGGGCTGGGCCCTCCCACACCACTCAACAACCAAGAAAATGCCTCATGGACCTGGATGGCCAAAGGCCAATCTAATGAGGGAATTCTCCAGTTGAGGCATCCTCAACCCAAGCGTGTTAAATTGACAACAAAACTCTCCAGCACAGCAAGTACCACATTCGATTTCCCATGCAGACTCTAGATTGATTTTTTCAATACACGAATGTACAGAGGGGGCATTTTGGAAGAGGAAGCTGAGAAGTAACAGAAGGTGACGGTGGATGAGATGAGTTGTTGGAAAAAGAACATGCCTATAGTATACGCACGAATGGAAACGTCGTGACTAAATCCGTTATTTTGCACAATTAATACACAATAAAGATTTTATTTATTGCACATGTGTGTTTCATGCCTTGTGACTATGCATGTTCAGTTACATGTGGGTGCATATTCATGTGCAGGTATGTGGAGTCCAGAGGCTGACGCTGAGTGTTTTGTTTCATCACTCTCCAAAGGTGGACTTGGGTAAAGAGACAGAAGGAGATATAGACAGGTGATTGATAGATAGATGATAGATATATGATTGATTGATAGATATATGATAGATGGTAGCTAGATGATGGATGGATGGAAGGATGGATGGCTACAAGAGAGATAGGTAGATGATAGATAGATGAGAGAGAGAGAGAGAGAGAGAGAGAGAGAGAGACAAAGAGAAAGAGAATCATTGAAACAAGATTTTTCACCCAGAGCTTGTTTGCTTAACTAATCTACGTAATTTGTTCCAGAGATCTCCTGGCCCTAGTCCTTAATGCAATACAACACTGGAGCATTAAAGACATGACATTATGACATTTCTTTGTGTGTCATGACCTGTGACCTTTTATACCCGGTAGTATTTATTTTATGAAATTCGAAGCCTCGAATTCCTTTTTGTAATTTTTAATTTATTATTTTTATTTTACAGGTATGAGTGTATTGCCTGCATGTACGTGAGCTGACCCATATCGTGCAATGCAGCGGAGCTCAGAAGAGGGCTTCGGATTCCCCTGGAACTGGAGTTAAGGATGGTTCGTAGCCGCCGTGTGGGTGCTGGGAATCGAACCCGGGTCCTCTGCAAGAGCAGTCAGTGCTCTTAACCGCTGAGCCATCTCTCCAGCCCTGCCTCAAATTCTTTGCATACGTATTTATCCTTGTTATATCTTGGTGGTTTGTTCCTTGTATTACATGGTCAACTTCTTTACATCGTCCGTTCACCTGCCATTTGAGGTATGCTTTCTTTTAGGTCTGAACATAGCTGTATTAGCTCATTTGGAGCATCTATTTACCTGACACATTATCTTCTATCCTATGATTTAAACAATGAGATGGGTTTTCTGGGAAGAACTTAATAGTGAATCCTGTTTTGATTTTTCAAGCCGGTCAGGTACTTTGCAGCATTACAGAAATACTTGATTAACAACAGCCATTTTAGACAAGAAGGGTCTGGACTACTCTGAGAGCCTGATTTGGTCCTGTGTTCTTGAACAAAGGCCTTCCTACGTCTTTATTGAAACTGTACATTCACCACAAAATGGGGAAGGAAACAAGAGCTGTGTTGTCAAAGGATTATGTCCTTTCTGACCCCCACAGACCTAGGAAAACAGGTATATATCCACAAACAGATGTTACGTATTGACTCCCACCTGTTGCATCTAACACAGATTTGATAATCTGTTCCTTCCAATAAATATCCACTGTCTGTAGCACTTGCTGGCTACTCTCTCTCTCTCTCTCTCTCTATATATATATATGATAGATAGATAGATAGATAGATAGATGATAGATAGATATAATTCGAAGTCAACAGCAAAGAAGGGTCCTGAGAATCTAAATCTTTATATCCATGTCAGAAAAGGAGTTCGGTCTCAGTAAGTTTGTGATACATTATAAGCAAGCTGAGCTAGTGTTAAATGATCTCCAAACATCTTTGATTGCAAGGAATAGGCAAAAGTCATTGTAGCACCAATTTTCTTTTGAGAGACCTGCACACTCTCTGAGATTCCAGGGCCCCACAAGGTCCCTCTTAATTTACTGTTTGGGGAAGAAGAATATTTATTTGGGTTTGCCAACAAGGATTATGCTGTTCTGGAGAGGGTCAGTTACAACGACACAATCTCTCATGGGGTCTTTCTCTCCCATATTTGAGATCTGTGCCATCCGTGTGCATCCAGACCTGGGTCTGTGCGCTCCACTCCAAAATGGCAACTAATAGTCCCTTTTTCCCAGTGAGCTCAGTGTTGCTCATTGTCCCTCTCTAGACCCTCCCCCTCTGAGTCTTTTGGAATTCAGCTCCAGTTCCCTCAGAGGACACACCTATCCAACAGTCATTCCTGTGGTTTCTTTAGAACCAGAAGCACGTCACTATTGTAAGTCATTCCCACAAAGGTACAGATTTCACAGATTTTCTCTCACGTTCTTGACACTTCCCAGGTCAAACGTCCAGCCAGGGGTTGTTAATATTATAGCTGGTTATTCGCACTGAATTGCATCAGGAATATAGGAAGACATCACAGTGCTTAAACCTGTACAAATTGAGCATCTGTCTTGTACTTTTAAAACTTGCTAAGTCTCAATTATCTTTCTAGAAGGAAGCAGTTGAGGATTCCTGACTTCTACATCAGTGAATGGCAGGTCAGTGGCTCTAAGTCTGATCTACAGAAGAAGTCATATTCAAGTGAGTCGATATTTCTTCACGTATTCCCTGGAAATCAGACAACATGCATCTGGGGGCTGTGACCGGTTAAATTCAAACAACCTGGCTTGTGTTTTTTCCTGTTTTCAGTTTCATATACTAGGTGCTCACTTAAAATATATGTGGCCACTGTCCTCTGAATATGACTGTGCTAGATAGCTTTAGTGGCAACTTGGCACACCTGGGTTGAGGGAGCCTCAGTTGCAGAATTGTCTTCATTGGACTGGCCTGTGGCCATGTCCCTGGGGTACCTTCTTGATTGTTGAGTGACATGGGAGGGCCCAGCCCACTGTGGGTGGTGCCACCCCTGGGCAGGTGGGTCTGCGTCGCATAAGAAAGCAGGCTGAGCAGGTGCCAGGAGAGCAAGCCAGTAAGCAGCATTGCTCCATGGCCTGTGATCCAGCTCCTGCCTCCAGGTTCCTGCCCTGACTTCCTGCCTTGGGCTCCCAGACAAATTGTGACCCAGGAGATGTAAGCTGAATAAACCCTTTCTTCCCCAAGTTGGTAGTGGTCAGAGTGTTTTGTCACAGCAATGAAGAAAACAGACTAGGACAGTGACAACTGTGATTCCACTCCACCGTTGACCCATCCAGAAGAACCACCACTTCTCCAAATGAAATGATTGCATTTGTGACTTGAGCTTGTCCTAAAGGCAGGACTCACAACGTCTTGACACCAGGGCTACGCAGTATTATGTTCCAGATGACGTCTCCTGGCTCTGCTTCCTGACTGGGATGTGGGAGGCTTATTGGAGTTGTGATTGACGTGGATTACCACATTTTTACTATCACTTGGGCTTTTCTTGATACGTTTCTTCGTTTCTGTGACACTGACCTTGTGAGTTTCCCAAACTTTTCCTTTTTCCTGTCTTTGGAGTACAGTTTTTCTTTCTGATCTTGATTCTACTCCTAGCCAGATAACACAGAGACAGCTTCTACTCTGGCATTTTTCCCAGAAGTCTAAAATTCATAGTTTGTGAATTCTTTGCTGCTGTGACTGTGCCTTTAATGGTTTTATTTGAGTTTTGATAACTGAAGTCATAGGAATCAAAGCATTGGATGACAGAGAATGATACACGTTGCAGTCCTAAATTCTAGGAATTTAAAATTGGCCGTGTGTTGAGATGGCTTAAAGAGGTTAGAAAAAAAAAAAAACCTGCTGGAGTATTCCTAATCCAAGAGGACATTGTCCGTATAAAGGAAGAGATAAGGGTGTTGACCAGAGAATCTGGGGTTCTCTTTGGGGAATTTTTAAGCTAAGTAATAAAATAATTTAGAAATGGACTCAAAAGGAAATTTTTATTAGCATTAAACAAATCTTGGCAGGTGCTAGGAAGAGAAATGGAGAAAAAAACGTCTTTTAACTTAGGAATGAAATAGCAGGGGCTGCTTAGTAAGAAAGGAAAGACGCACTCCTTCAAGTCAAAACGTGCCAGCGAGCCTCGCAAAGTGCCCTGAAGCCAGATGTGCATTCAAGGTCCGTGGTCTTGTCATATTTATACACAATAGTTCGATGATATTTAGATCCCCTCTCCTAACTGCAACTCCCCCAAACACCCCACTCAATGTAATGTTCATATATATATATATGGCCTATAGAGTCTGATTTGTTTCCCCAAATGTCCATCAGTGTAGGTCCACCCACTGATAGCTCAACAAAAATCCCTTCCCTGGAAGACACTGTCTTTCCCCGTCAAAGTCCCTTAGGTTCGGTTGTGATTTCTTTACCCGCCTCTATACGGGCATTTTATCTGGTTTGAGCTTGCACAGGACTCGTGCATCCTGTGTCCACTGTGAGTTCCTATGAACAACCAACCAGCCTCACTCGTTTTAGTCTATATTGCTGACTTTGGCTCATCATGCTCTGTGAGGTCGATGACACCACTGTATGACTAGACTTCCAATCTTCCTCTGCAAACTGGCTTCTTTCACATATAAATATTTTAAAAATAATCTTTTATTGATTCTTGGAGAATATCACACATTGTATTTTGGTCATATTCAGAATCCATGTCTTCTCATACACACCCAAGTCATGTCTTTTATTATTTTCTACATAAGGTACGGTGTAATTCAAGTCCTGAAATACTCTTGGTTGTGGTGGAGGCCATGCTGTCTCCTTTCCTGTAAGTTTATATGAGTAACTGAGAGCTGTCTGGTGGGCATCCATCCCCTTTGACTCTTAAAATCTTTCAACCCCCTCTTCTGCAATGATCCCTGAGCTTCAGGAGGCAGAAGTTTGACTAGGTATCTCCTAATCCGGGATATACACTCTGCAGCCCCTTGTCTGCACCTTGATAAGTTGTGTGTGTCTGTGTTAATCACCGTCTGCTACAGGACGAAGCATCTCTGTTAAGGTCTGAGAGATGCACTTATCTATGGGTACGACAATAAGTCATAGGAACCACTATAATACACCAGTTTAGCAGAGTGATAATATTAGGCTCCAGCCCTCCGTGGCCTGCGACCTGTTTAGACACTGGGTAATAAGCATGATTGATTTTAGTGTTAAGTACGGCCTCTACTTTGTAAAGAAGACCTTAAATTCAGAAAGTGGTAGCTTATTTACTCCCGTAATCTTCGTGCCACTATTATACCAGTGGTGGGCATATCTTCCCAGACCAGTCATTGCTCCGACTCCCAGGGTTCATAGCTGGGTAAGGTTAATAATGACTTTTGTCTTCCAGTAGCACGCATGGTACCATCCATCACTACGGAGTCTAGTCTGCTGTAACTCCTAATTCTCCCCAGGGAGCCCCGCATGCACTCTCTCGGCTCCCAGGCCCACGCGTCCTAACGCCAAGCACTAAGTATAAAGCTTATGAAGTCCGAAAGAAAGATCTTACAAAGGCATATACCCGTGGGCTCTTTCCCCAACATCTCAGCTGAACTTTTGAGATCTATCGCCACTAGGGGCCCAGCAGTGGCCCACTAACATGGCAACTTTCCACCCCTCAGGCTTCCCAATTTCTTTAGCATCTGTCCTTAAACCCACCCCCTCATGGCACTGAAGCTGACCAATTGGGTGTGGGGGTGACTGGTTCCCCCTCTGCCTACGGAGTCTCTTGGGGTTCAGTGCTAGTTCTCTGGGGCGACATGCCTACCCAACACCTTTTAAGGCTCACGTATTAATCTTGATGTAGCTTTCTTTCTTAGTCTCTACTCTGATCAAAAAGCACAGCACACACGGATGGACAGTCCTTTAAGATTACAGAGAAAGGTTGATGCCCACAAGCCCTGGGAGGTGCCGGTCCTGTGTGAACTCGGTCTTGTGCCTCCAGGTTACAGATTTAGGTACTGAATCACCACCTGAACTCTGGGATTTTTGTTACAATACACTTCAGAAACAAATATGGTATAAAAGTAACAAGGACTATTAAAAATAGCATTAAGATGGTTTCCTATCATATTTTCTAATATTGGTGTAGCAGTAAGAGGCGATTTTAAGTGTACTAATATCCTAAGATAGAAACAGACATGAAAGGCACACATTGGAGAGAGAAAGCTTTGTGCTTTTTATATATGCGTTTGCAAACAGGGAAAAAGAAATAGCGTTCTGCTCTTCATGACTGATGGGAAGTGACTCATTTTAGGTTCCTCCCAGGCTGCCTCATCTTCCGAGTTCTTCGCAAAGAGTCATGACTTGGATGATATCTGCTGTCATCTAAAATGACTCTCACTAGCAGAGCACGTTCTGACCCTCTGTCCTCTTTCCAATTTACTTCTTCAGACAGCGACAGGCATATAAAATTCTAGGTTATAGGCCATGTTTGCGAAAATGATCCAATATAGCATTTTAACATTTTAATGCTTTCACGCCATAAGCAAGCTGTTCTATTGTTTGCAAACACGAAAATGGATTGCATATACTCGTTTGGATAAATGGAAGAACATCTGGCCCTAAAAATACATGAGAACAAATTATTATTTGCCATCTCACTTGCAAGTAGGTCACAGGGAACAGAGGTAAGAATTTTGCCGGTGGATAGAAATGTTGCAAATCCCCCATGTATCCACAGTTATAAATGTATTCCTAATAATTAGTAAGCAGTGTCACCATGGGTAGAGCTGGGCAATATTATCAAAGACAGAAATCCTCCAAAACTTTATTAGCTACAGTGGAGAAGATAATAGAAAATATATGAGTATTTGCTACCTTAGTAATACCTATAAATACTATAGATCTCTGTGTGTGCATACAAGTTACACAAGTGTGATTTTTAGTTTTGTAAACTTAAAACAACCTAGAATACCTGGGAATAGAGTCTCCATGAGGGACTGTCTAGGTCCAGTTGGCCAATAGGCACGTCCATAGAGGCAAATTCTCTTGGCTGAGCTCCAGTAGGCATACATGCATGCATTCTCCCTGTTCTCGACTGTGGATAACACTCCTTCGGTTTCCTGCTTGAATTTCCCACAATGATGGGCTGTAATGGTTTTTGAGTTTATGCTTTCAACTTAGTAAAGCAAAATTTACTCTACATCTCTATGTCGTTTAAATTTTATTATTTTCATTGTGGTGTGCGTGTGTGTGTGTGTGTGTGTGGTGTGTGTTTGTCCTGCATGTGTGCAAGTCCATCTGTGTCATGTAATTCCCCCAGAGGTCAAAAGAAGGCATCAGATCCCCTGGGACTGGAGTTATGGCTAGCTCTTAGTTGCCACATGGGTGCTGGGAATTGAACCAGGGTCCTCTGCAACACCAGACAATGTTCCTGACCACTGAGTCACGTTTCCAGACGCTACTGTGTGCCATTTCATTCGGCAATCCACCTCTTGTTCAACATATAGTTAAGTGTCCTTTTATTCTTTTTTAAAAACATTATTGACAGTTTCCCACATTAATATAATGAATATTAGTTGTTTTTACCTCCTCGTCCCCTCTCATCCCATCCTCTTCCCCATAGAGCATGTCTTCTTGAAAGTTCCCCTGATACTGTTATATTTTTATGTCTTCTTTTTACATTTTTTAAAACAAAAGTAGTTCTTTGAGAATCTCGCATAAGATATTATGCTCACATTCACCCCATCCCTTCCAGGCCCACCCCCCTTTCCTAACACACCCAACTTTATATTCTCCTTTATTTTGTAATCCATGGAATTCAATTTGTACTGCCCATATACTTGTGGGTGTGTGGCCATCTGTTGCGCTTGGTAAACCTACCAGGTGTTCAACCCTTAAACAAGGATGATCCTCATCACATTCACCCCATCCCTTCCAGGCCCACCCCCCTTTCTTAACACACCCAACTTTATATTCTCCTTTATTTTGTAATCCATGAATTCAATTTGTACTGCCCATATACTTGTGGGTGTGTGGCCATCTATTGCGCTTGGTAAACCTACCAGGTGTTCAACCCTTAAACAAGGATGATCCTCCCTTTCCCCTTATCGATTGCAAATAAATCCTCATCTAGGCAGGGGATTTCATGCTCACGTTCCCTCTCCATGCTGGGACTTTTGACAGCCTTGACTTTTAGCAGGCCTTGTGCATGCCATCAGAAGTACTCTGAGTTCATACATGCAACTTCCTAAGTGTGCCTAGAAAACACTGTTTCATTGTAGCCGTCCACTGTCTCTGCCTCTTTCAATCAATGATCCCTGAGCCTTGGGAGGAGAGGGCTGGATCCAGATGTCCCATTTACGACTGAGCTGTTTGCAGTTTCCTGTTCTCTGCACTCTGACCACTTGTGGGTCACTGCGTCAGCTGCTATCGACTGCCAAAGGAATAATCCACGTCACATGAATAACCCACGGTATCCAGGAATTAACCAGGAGTGTCTAAGAGGCTCACACAATGCTGAGATGTATTGTCCAATGCCAGTGTCCTCAGAATGTACACCCTCACGTTCAAGTGACACACGACACACCAACGTCCAGTGGGTCACTTTTACATAGCATGGTCCTCTGACTGGCAAAGTGTGGACACACATGTTCTTCCCATGTTTGGTTGCACCTGTTTACCGAGGAGCATCACAAAACTTGACTGTTGGTGCTCCACAAGAAATGAAGGACCCGGAGAGTCAGACACACCTCCAAACCAACCATCTGGGAAGTCACCATCCATGCCTAGATGGAAACTTTCCAGTGCAGCATTGGGTGGAGCACACAACATACCTGTAAGTCACTCCTCAGCCATTGCTCTGTAAGAAAGCACAAATAA
Source organism: Nannospalax galili (assembly GCF_000622305.1). NCBI lineage: Eukaryota > Metazoa > Chordata > Mammalia > Rodentia > Spalacidae > Nannospalax > Nannospalax galili. The sequence goes on from NW_008353963.1 coordinate 116,641, forward strand.
ACCTACTGGTTTTCCCAGGTGGAGTTTGGAAAAATTAGACATTGGTTTGTTGTAGGGGTGGAGGGAGGAGGCTGGACATTGTTTGCTCTTCACAAAAAGAATTTTAGCAACAGTCATGTGGTGGCTTGAATGAGAATGTCCCCTGTAGGCTTCACCTCAGTGGGTGGAGCTCTTTTGGGAGGTCTTAGAAGGTGTGACCATGCTGGAAGGAGCACCTCACCGGGGGTGGGCTTAGAGAGTTCTTAAGCCTGGCTGGATCTCGAGTTCCTCTCTTGCTTCCTGTGCCTGCTTGAAGATGTGAGAGCTTAGCTTCTGCTCCTCCTCCACCCACCTCTGCCACCGTGCCTCCCTGCCGTGTTGTACTGACACTTCCCCCTTTGGAACCATAAGCTAAATAAACTCTTCCTTTTATAATTTCCCTTGATCATCTTGTCTCTCTAAAAGCAACAGAAAAATGACTAATACAAGTCACAAATGACCCTGTTCAACTAATTAATCTTGTTGACAGAAAGCCTTTATTTTTGCGGTTGATAGTATTTTTTTTTGGCAGGGAGGTGTTTTGTTGAATTTTTTTTTTTTTTTTTTTTGGTGCTGTTGTTTGTGTTTTAGACACAGTCTCACTATGTAGTCCTTGAAGGCCTGGAACTCACTGTGTAGAACAGGTTGGCCTTGAACTCACAAAGACCCACCTGCTTCTGCCTAGTCCTATGTGCCGGGACTAAACGATTGTACCGTTTCACCCAGCCCACAACTCCTAACTTGATAATAATTCCGTATGTAGATGGTTAGGATTGGAGTTGAGGTTACATTCCTGGTATTTCAACTAGACCTTTAATTCTCCCTGGATGTTCGATCTCATGTGGTAAAATTTGTTCTTGAAGACTTTAGGACAGAAACAAGGAGCTCTTCAGCTACATCCACATGATTAGTACTGAACTTGAGGTCTCAGTTCTCTCTTGAGAATTTAAATATCCCTCAGTGAGAGTGTTTTAAGTTTGAAAAACACAATTTCAGCAGCGTTCATTCTTTAAATCACAATTTTACAAAGACACAGTGAAAATTAGGAATGGAATAATGCAGCTCATTGAAAAGTAAGTCCTTTAGGAGAGAATTGAGTGAGTTTTGGATAGGGGAACGGAGGGCTAGTTTAGGACTGTGATGGCTTAGACACGAAATGTCCCCCATAGGTTCCAGTATTTCAACACTTTGTTGACAGTTTGTGGTGCATTTTCAGGAGGTTGTGGAATCTTCAGGAGACAGGGCCTTGGTGGAGCAAGAATGTAGTGTGGGTTTGCTCTCTGTGCTTCATGTGTGTAGTTGGGCACGTGAATTCTCGGCTTCCTGCTGCTGCGTTCATGCCTGTCCTTCCTTACCGTGATGGGCTCTGATACCTCGGGGAACCTAAAACCAAAATCAACTTTCTTCAAAGTTGCGTGTTGTCATGGTGTTTGATCCCAGCAACAGGAAACTAAATCGTTCCAGGACCTCGGCACCCACAGTTGTTTTCTGCCTCGTGGTGGGTCTTAGCAACAACAGATCTTTGTGATCTCCTTTTTCTTTCTTTTTACCTCAATTTCAATAACTACACCTCCTGGAGGTAAGGTTTTCAAGTGTGTCCTTGAGAAGAATAAACAGTGAGGACTGCTTCCCGTCAGTTTAGCAAAGGGCTGTAACAAAGTGCTTTCTTTATACTCTGGATAGTTCAAGAAGAAATATATGAGATTGCATGCGACATCTAACACTCAAGTCTGTCAATTATCTGTTCTCGATGGCCTGTAATTCCACAACAAAAATAACAAGATTGAATTCATATATGAAGAGAGAGCAGAGAGGAGAGAGAAGATGCACAGTCCATCACTTGTGCTTTACAAATAATAGTCATGATTTCCAAATATGATTCATGTAAGTCTTGATGGACTTAGAGTGAGAACTATTTGGAAGTCTAAATGATCACAGAAATACCATATTGTTATATGTACTATATTATTATATTATTGTTTCTTTTAGTTCCTATTCCTTCTTAAATTATTTCAGTATAACCTTTCCATATGGCCTAAAAAACGAGTTGCAAACTATGAAAGATTAAGATTTGAAATAGTTTTGCACACATTGTTCCAGTTTAGGACATGGCATGAAACACTCAGGTCACTGCACTCAAGTTTCCTCATGTCTCACTTCTGTCTACAATTTACTTCCTTCGCACTAGACTGAATTGATCGATTTCAATATTTTTTCATTTAAATAAAAGTCGTTTTAGCTGGCTCCGAAAATTAAATGTCTCACATACTGTAGGACTGCAGGTCATGGCTCAGCGCATGGTGTCCTGTTGAAATCAGATTAAGCACGTCCAGAAACATTTATCAATGATTGCTCAGGTGAATGCTATCTTTTTGAAATGTGGAGTTCATTATTACCACGAACATTCACTGGATGACAGGCAGAACAGCAGATCTTCCCGTTCCTATTGAGCAATGATTTAGTTCCTGTTGACTGACCTCATCCTGTGTTCCTTTGGACACTGACAAAACATCTCACTGAAATCCAATAATGGCAGGTCAAGCCTCTGTCATCCCATTAACTGCTCTCTGGTGGGAAATGGAAAGTGAGTTGGAGACTGGGCTTGCCGAACGTGTGACCTATGCAGTGTATACTCTGGCTGTCCTCAAGCCCTAGTTTCAAGAGTGCTGGGTGTAAAACTATGTTCCTTCCAGTCCTGACTATTGAGGGCATGTTTATTTTTTAGCTCTAATATTACATGCATGAATACTTTGTGATATTTAACCTGATAGCTCCTTTGAATACCCCATAGTCAATGTCAGCACTTACTAGACCCCGCAGAGTTTATAACACAGAAAGTCTAACAATAAAAAGATTCATTATATGTCATCAAAACTTAAGTTTGGATGCCTGAGTTTAAGTGTATTTTGGTGCACAAAATTTTGGAATTTAAGCAACCTATGATTCTTGTGTTATCAGGGATCAGTATTATCAACGTTACTAATCCCACTGATGAATACTAGTTATTGATCAAAGAAAACCACGAAATTGGGCTCAGCCTCTGTCTCATTAAGCGCATATTGTTGGTTCATAGTCAGGCAAGCGTTTGAATAGAAAACACAGCTCTCACCTCAGTGCATAAGAGTCAGTTTATTCTAGAAGCAGATATGGTAATAGTTTCATGAAGATTTAGTAACAAAACAAAGAAAATCATAAATCCAGACACTTATGTGAATACATTGAAAGAAATATCAGATAGGTGGATGACAGTAAATTCAGGAAGTTTCTACTACAGGCCTTACATGTGGTCTGACGACATTCTTAGCTTTTGAATAGAATGAGATATGAACCCCTTTGTACATTTCGAAAAGGCCTTTTACCTGACAGTCTATATAAAACACTTGGTGAAGCATGGAGATGAACGAAATCTAGTATTTAAATATAACTTACAATAATCTGGCTGAGAATCCCCAACATTCCATCCCTCCACATCACTGAATAATTTTATTACATTTATTTCTTGGGCTGGGGTTGTAGCTCAGTGGTAAAGCACTGGCCTTCCATGGTCAAGGCCCCAGATTCAATCCCCAGGAACACAAACACGTCATACTTAGCCAGGTAAGGTGACACACACCTTTAATCTCAGGAGGCAGAGGCAGACGGATCTCTGTGAAACTGAGGCCAGCCTGGTCTCCATAGTGAGTTCCAGGTCAGCTCGGGAAAGACCTGTCTCAAAAAGTCACTCTCACTAAAATTCTTGGGGCTGGAGAAATGGCTCAGCAGTTAAGAGCATTAGCTGGTCTTCCAGAAGACCCAGGTTTGCTTGGCAGCACCCAGATGGAGCTACTAGGAACTCCAGTTCCAGGGGATCCAATATGCTCTTCTGGCCTCTGCAGGCATTGCATGACAAGGCTACATGTAGGCAAAACACTCATTCACGTAAAAGAATGAATAGCAAATACAATACTTTTAAAGTCACATTTATTTATTTTCTGTGTACACACAACATGCAAACATATGCGGGTCAGAAGGACAGCCTGAGGGAATTTATTCTCTCCCTCAACCATGAGGATTTGAACTCACTCAGCCAAGCTTGATAACACTAACCAAACCAACTTTCAGAAGGAAGAGCTTATTTGAACTTATGGCTCCAGGGGAATTAAGAGTCCTTCCTGGAGGCGAGGCAGTGGTGACTGGAGGAGGTCAAGCTAAGCTCTCACATCTTCAAGCAGGCACAGGAAGCAAGAGAGCAACTGGACATCTGGCAAGGTTTAAGAACTCCCTAAGGTCACCTGCGTGGCCACATCCTCTAAGACCTCCCTGAACAGCTCCACCAACGGGGAACAAAATATCCAAATACTTAGAGCCTACGGGGGACGTTGTAATTCAAACCACCACACCCACTGAGCCACCCTGATGGTCAGAGCTTTCAGCTGAGCCATGCTGATGGTCCCTCACTGAGGTTTCAGTCAGACAGTCATCCTTCTGTAATGTTTAAGTTTTGTACTGCTGCAACTTTATACATTTCACAATATAGCATATCAGTGTACAAGCCAGCTATGTTGTATCAAGAGAAAAAACAAAACTTGTGGGAAGCTTGTACGAACTAATTTTCATAACAGAAGGACTCCGACATCTTCCTAACTTCATCCTTCCGTCTTGTGCAGCTCTTTTAACTTGGCGCATGGTTCTACAGCCTTTGGTCCGTGGTCGTTCGACTAGATTGTGG
>NW_008353963.1:121853-131509 GCF_000622305.1 Nannospalax galili
TTGTTATAGTTTATTATATATCTACTTGAAATATGTCTTAATAAGAAAAAGTAGGGAATAGAATTTTTTTTTTTGGTTTTTTTTTTTTTGTTTGCCTTTTTGAGACAGGGTCTCCCTGTAGCCCCAGCTGTCCTGGAACTCACTATGTAGACCAGGCTGGCCTTGAACTCACAGAGATCCACCTGCCTCTGCCTCCCAAGTGCTGGGACTACAGGCGTGCGCCACCACGCCCGGCTCCGCTAAGCTATTTTAAGTAAGAAAAATAAAATAAATGTGGTTTTGTGGTGATCGTGTTTAAAAATAATTGCTAAATTCAAATGTAATTTCCTAGAGTCCTGGTCTGTTATCTAAGTACGATTTGATAAATATAAAATGCAAAAGAAAATCAGGAGGAGCGGAGATGGCTCAGTCCTTAAAACCTTGTGCACAAAATTATGAGAACCTTGGTTCCTGTCCCCAGCACCACTGTATAAAGCCAGCACGATGGCACTTGGAATCCCAGAGCTGAGGAGACAGACACAGGATGGTTTCTGGGGTCTTCTGGCCTGCTGGCTTAGCCAAATCATGGAGTTCGAGGGTCAGCGAGAGACCTTAAGTCAGAAAACATGGTAAGAAGTGACAGAGGAAGGCACCCAACATTGACCTGTGGCCTTCACACACACCTGAACATATATACGCATCCGTGTGCACCGAGAGAACAGAGAGCAGTCATGAAGTGAGTTTGTCATTAAGAAATACTGCTGATTTCATTTTAATAAGAGTTCAGGTAGGCACCATGCTGTTTCTTTTCTTCTCTCTTTTTTTTTTTTTTGGTCTTTTTGAGACAGGGTCTCCCTGTAGCCCCAGCTGTCCTGGAACTCACTATGTAGACCAGGCTGGCCTTGGACTCACAGAGATCCGCCTGCCTCTGCCTCCCAAGTGCTGGGATTAAAGGCCGGGTGTAAAGGCCGAGTGCCACCACACCCGGCACCATGCTGTTTCTTATCTGAATTTCAAAGCTCAGTTCCATTTAGTGTAAGTGCATATTTAGTTGCTTTATATGGTCCCTGTATCCAGAAAACCTTGGACATCATGCTTGTCTGAATAGGGAGACTTATTTTTGCAACATTGTAAATTCTTAGGGCAATCAACAGACAATGAGGGTTGGATACTGCGGGCCTATTGCAATTGAAAACATTTTCTATAAAGACATCCTAAAGGGCAAAAATATGAGTCAGGATCAGATTAGACACAGAAATAAAAATCTCTCCATGACAGTTAAATGTTTTTTGAAACTGATCTCCTGTTTCATTGAAAGGAGAGACACTAGTCAGCGGTAAAATTCACAGAATAGCCAAACTCCTGCAAAGTTATCTTTGAACCAAGATCAAGGGTAAAAATAACAGCCAGAGGGATGAGTCAGATGTAATGAGTTCGTTCAAGCATGTCGATTATAGAAAGTTGGTGGGGCCTGAGAATTGAAAATATTTATACTGAGTAAGCAAGACTGAGAAGGTGTGGGCAGGCAGTTAAGTCCCGATGCTTATTTTTAGGTGTTTTGTTTGTTCTGGCTGATACTCTACTGGGAAGAAAACCAAAATGAACATTAAATAAAGCCCATGCGAGCTCTGTGAGCTGCGTACCAATTTCCAATGTCGTCTCCAGAGGAAAAGGGACGTTTTCTTCCTCACTACAAAATGTAATTGGTGAAAAGAGAGAATCACAACTTTTAGACTTCTAAAGGCAGCCGCAACCCACTCAGAAACACTTTCTCACAGAATCTAAACCAAGTGATTCTACTTCTGAGGCACAAATTAAGAACGAATCCTTACATAATACACTATTTGCTATGTATCAGAAAATTCAGCTTATCACAAGCAAGAACAGTTGTGTAGAATTTACGTTAGGCATTACATTTTTGACAATCCAGTGATTAAAGTCTCAGGACCGGGCTGCAGAGATGCGGCTGCAGTTAACAGCTGGTACTGCTTTAGAAGCCAACCAGGGTTTGAGTCCCAGGACCTACATCACGTGGCTCACAGCTGCCTGTAACTCCTGTTCCAGGGGATCTGGTGCCTCTACCTGCATCTGTTAAAGTCTGAGGTCAATGTATGGGCACCTTTGGATGTTTCTGTTTTTGGCTTGCAGACACCATCTGCTCCCTGTGTCCTCACAGAGCCGTCCCTCCGTGTGACTGTGTCCCCATGTCCTCTTCCTTTAAAATTTTATTATTTTTATTTTATGTGTACGAGTGCATTGCCCGCATGTAGGTAAGTGCTCACCTGTAAAGAAATGCCCATGGAGGTCAGAAGAGGGAGTCGGATCCCCTGGAACTAGAGTTACAAAGGGTTGTCAGCCAGCCACCACGTGGGTGCTGAGAACTGAGCCCCGGTCAGGAGCCAGTGCTCTTAAACTCTGAGCCATCTCTCCAGACCCTAATCTCCACTTCTCATAAGAACCCCAGTTCTGTTTCATCAAGGCCATTCCAGCCAGATCATTTTACCTCCCTGAGCACATCTCCAAATACAGATCTGTCTTTGCTGGTGGTTAAAACTTAACATAGGAAAGGGACAGCCTTTCTGTCTCCATCGTCCACACTAAAAATACCGATCTTAACAACTTCCTTTCCATAGACTGCCCAAAGGGAAAAGCTAGGAACAAGATTATCAATACGTATTTCATAAAAATTATAAAGTCCCTGTTGATTTAATGCTCTGTGCCCAATAATTTGGAAAATTGATAAATATCACCAGGCTGTGTAACATCAAACAAGCAATCCATGAATTCAAAAGATGATAAAGCTTGGTTATATTTATCTTAAAGCATAGCAAATTATAATTAAGGATATTGGTTACTGGTCTCATTGTGAAAAAAAAAAGCTTAACAAAAGCAATTTAAGGAAGGGTTTTTATTAACCCACAGGTTGAAGCTGCAGTGTATCATATTGGGGAAGGTCTGATGGGTCTGACGTCAGGAGGATGAGGACGCTGATCACATTGCGTTTGTAGTCAGGACAGACAGAAGGACCCTGGTGCTGAGATCACTGTCTCCGTCAATACATAGTCCAGGTCTCCAGGGTATGGAATTGTGTCCCCTACGTTGAGGTCCTCCAGCCTCAATCGCCGAAGCATTTTCAAGTCCCGTGAGAGTGACCGTGAAAATCAACCATCACGTGTCCCCTACGTTGAGGTCCTCCAGCCTCAATTAACAGAATCTGCCATCGCCTTCATGTAGATTGTGACAGAGCTTTGTCGCCGAAGCATTTTCAAGTCCCGTGAGAGTGACCGTGAAAATCAACCATCACAATATGTTTACCGGAAATTACAATGTTAAAGCTATCTAAACGGGACACTGCTTAGGAAGTCTTCCAAAATTATCTTTTGATAAAATATTGATGTTTTTAAATTAAACATTTAATTCAGAGATGATATACCTAGATACCCACTATTTTCATGTTCATAATTATTTTGTTCATGTTTATAGGTGTGATATCCAAACAGTTGCTGCTTTGACAGCAAGCGACTGGATTTCAAGTTATGCATAAATAATGTACCAACAGTTAAGGCATGTCAAATGTAATTATTCCCCTTATTCAAAGTAATAGACAATTAAATGCTAGAGCAGAGAGCAACTTTTGTGTAAGGGTAATTAAGAGTCGTTTTCGATAATGTCTGAAATTTAAAAAAATAATTATGAACATGAAAATACAGCCCTCTAATTTTTTTTACATACATGAATGTTTTGCCTGCATGTATGTGAGTGCCCCACTGTTCAGAAGAGGACATTGGATGCCCTGGAATTGGAGTTACAGATGGTTGTGAGTCCTCATGTGGGTGCTGGGCACTAAACCTGGCTCCTCTGCAAGAGTAGATAGTGCTTTCAACTGCTGGACCGTCTCTCCTGCCCCATATGCTTTCTGAAATATAGTTTTTAAATTTTTTATTTATAATTTTTATTTTATGTGTATGAGTGTATTACCTGCATGTATGTAACTGCGGCCCTGTCTTGCCATGCCGGTGGAGGTCAGAAGAGGGTGTCAGATCCCCTGGAACTGGAGTTACAGATGGTTGTTAGCTGTCGTTGGGTGCAGGAAACTAAACCCAGGTCCTCTTCAAGAGCAGTCAGGACTCAACTGCCGAGCCATCCCTCTGGTCTAATTATTTTATTTTAAAATATAGCTTGTGGGGAGGCGCTGGAGACGTGGCTCAGCAGTTAAGAACACTAACTGTTCTTGCAGAAGACCCGGGTTTGAATCCCAGCACCCACACGACAGGTAACAAATGTCCGTAACTCCAGTTCCAGCAGATTCAAGAGCCTCTTCTGTCCTCTGTGGGCATTGCATGACATGGGTGTACTTACCCACATGTAGGCAAAACAGGCATACACATAAAAAATAAAAGTAATTTAAAAATAATATATAGCTTTTTATATAACCTTTATGAATGGAAGCTAATTAACATGTTTTATGTGTTAGGTTTTTATTAAAAATATTGAGGCTTTTTTTTTTTTTGGTCTTTTTGAGACAGGGTCTCCCTATAGCCCCAGCTGTCCTGGATCTCACTATGTAGAGCAGGCTGGCCTTGAACTCACAGAGAACCGCCTGCCTCTGCCTCCCGAGTGCTGGGATTAAAGGCGTGCACCACCACGCCTGGCTTTTATTGAGATGTTTTATGTCAGGTAACAATCCTTTATTTCTTTGAACTTCCTTATAGTTCTATGTAAAGACATACTCTTATTAAGTAATGAGATAAGTAATATGCTGCATTACAGTTTTTAGTGTTATTTAAAGGAACAGACAAGTACAAATGTCTTTAACAAATGTTTTCAGGTTCATAAATCACCTATATGCCCAGTACTATATGACTGAGAGACTTTATAAAAGTAAAATGCCATGTATTTCTAAGTTTTGTTCAAAGTTATACTAAGGGTGTTGCTTTGAAATCTTTGAATGAGAATTTATAGGTTTCTACCACACTGTCATTAACTTAAGCATTATTATCAGGCTTGCAAAGTTTAACAAAAGAAGTTGAAAATGTATTTATTGATGTTATTTTAGATTTTTAAAGGGATGGTGATTAGGCATTATTCTCTGATTTTCTGTCATGGGGCTTTGAAAAAAATAATTGGTTCACAGACGGTGATAAGTGCTTTATAAATATATTAATCGAGCCAGGTGTCATAGGGGCACGTGTGTAATTCTAGACTCACAGGTAGGGAGAAGAAGATCATGTTCAGGGTATCCGAAGCTCTATAGCAGCTTTGTGGCCAGCCCGGGGTACAAGCGATCCTGAGTATGAAAAAATAAAGAAGAAGGAAGGGAAGGAGGGAGAGAGGGAAGGAGGGAGAGAGGGAGGGAGGGAGGGGGAGGGGAAGGGGGAGTTCATAGTCTATAATGTACCTCTGGTGGTTTGAATGAAATGTATTCACTCCAAGTATGTGTATCCGTGTCCCCAGTTACTCCCAGCTCTCTGTCATGGATGGACTCTTATCCCTCTGGAACCCTAAACCCAATAAAGTCCTCGTTCTGCAAGTCGCGTTAGTCGTGGTGTTTTATTTGCAACACAACAGTACCTGATGGAGTTCCCTAGTCCCCGATGTCAATTTCCACAATTTAGTGGCTTGTGTTCAGTCATAGTCTGAAGATACATAGTGGAAATTTCCAGATGTAAATAACTCTTCAGCTTTTAGTTACAGTGCTAAAAGCTGCTCTGTCCAACCTAGAATGTTTGTTATATTCAACGTACCCACGCTTTATAAATATGCCACTTATCTATACTTCATAGAGTCCCCCACACTATATAAATATGCCACCTGCCTGTACTTCATAGAGAAACAAGGTCTATCTAACTCAACTTGTGGACGGTCAAGAGCGTCTTGCCAGTGAGAGGCTCCCGGCAGGGAATAATCATAATGTCAGGAGGGCGAGCAGGAGAGATGATGTAACAAAGTCAGAGGCTGATTCAAGGTCCAGCTTTATTTGCTTTGAACAACCTGCCCTCTCAGGGAACAATGTGGGGAGACACCCTGAAGGAACAACTTCCAGCCAGTACAGTTTGCCACTGGTAACACCTTCTCTCACTCTGTCAACACCATCATGCTGAGAATCAGTCTCCCAACACAGCCATTTTTAGGGTGCACGCCTTTGTGTAGTAACTTCCAGAGACAAAACTCCACCTTGAGAAGCTTGCTAAGGCTGTGGGCGTTCTAAGGGGAGGTCAAACACTCCATCCTGCAGGAAAGCTCCTTGAGACTCCGGAAGTAAAAAGCCAAAACCTTCCAAAAGTTTCACAGAGCAGCTGAGCTGTCTAGGAGACACAGTCTCACCCGCTAAGCTGCCTGCAGTGAGCCTCAACTTTCCAGCTTCCAGGAATCTATCCAAGCTAGGGTGGGCTTCTGGGACGCAGCTCTATTTGGAGAGGCCTGTGTCACTGGAAGTAAAACCCTAATGCTCTTGTAAGTGAATTCATTGTTTCCAAAGCTGGACATTGGTGGTCTCCTGTCTCTGGTCACTTCTTCATTCCCCATCTGTGCTGAGGGTTTGTTTCCTTCCCCTAGGAAAAATGTCACACAACACTTAAATCACAGCCAAACTATAGAACCTTCTTTTCTGTGTTAAGTAGAGATTTGAGAATATCACGTATCTTTTTAAGTTATGCCACACCTGGGTAGTGAAACTCAGGAGCCTCTATGAAGAAATTAGGAATCCAGAGTTTGAGAGATGGCTCAGTGGTTAAAAGTACTGATTTCTCTTGCAGAGTTCTGGGGTTCAATTCCTAGCACCCACATGGCAGCTAGTAACTATCCATAACTGCATTTCCAGGGGATCTGATGCACTCTTCTGACCTCCACAGGGATTGCATGATATGGTGCACCTACATACATGTGGGCAACACACTCATACACATAAAATAATAAATACAATATTTCCAGGAAGAGAAATTAGGAATCCATATGCGTATAAGTGAAGAATTTCTTAGGTGGAGATGACGTCTCAGTCAGAAAAGAAACTTGTTTTACAAACATAAGGACTGGACTTTCATGTCCAGGGTGTATATGGGCAGCTATGTAACAGTGATGTGTCTTTGAAACTCCGACGTTGGGGACATTCAAACATGAAAAACTTGGAGCTCGTTCCCAGCCCGTGGAGTCTACTCAGTTGAATTCCTGGCAGTGAGTGTCACTGTCTCAAACACAAAGATAAACGGTGACAAATGGCATAGAAGATTAAACTCTGGCATCCCCACACCCATAGGCATAAGCATGCTTGTGGTCTGGGAGACACACACGTACACACACACACACACACACACACAGATACACACACGGACACACAAATTTCTTATGCTACAGAACAGGTGTCATGCCTCTGACCTCTGTGTATTTTCCATCTCTGTTTCCCTTTAAATTTTCTCATCAACAGTTACCGTTTTGTCCTGCAACATTTTCTCATTTTCTGTGCGTATTTTCCGTCATCGATGTTCGCATAACTCCTTCTAAAGGTCTAGTGATTGTCTGCTGAATTCTATCTTTCCATTATAAAGAGATACATTGCTATCAATGCACATCTGCTTTTCGCCCATGTGAAGTGGCAGCTTTATATTTTTCGTACAGATTTTGCTAATGTATGGCCAGTATTTATATCATTGTGTCACTTGTTGTGTTTTGATCGTGCATGGATTGTAATGACAGTCCACTGCTATTCACTGTAAAGATTCTCTGCCGCTCCACAGTCAACTAATAAAATCTCAGGCTGAAAAATCATCTTAATATAGCTGTGGAATTGCATTAAGTTCACATTTCAAAGCACGTGCAAATAATAACCCCAGTAAGGCATAATAGGCTATTGATTAGCATTCTATTATCCTCATATTTATAGGAGAGGTTCTGAAAAAATAGAGACATTTTTCATTCTGTAATAAATTATATTGGGGAACACTAGTTTTGGACTCTTAAGAAGGTGGGGAAAATTAAAGGAGGATTTTCCTTTCTCTACCAGTAACTTACACTAAAATTGCCGAATATTATATATAAAAGATGCATATAAAATCTAGGAAGCTTAAGGAATTAGGATCCAAGGAACAATAGATTTGCTTCTTCCCCCCTCCTTCCTTCCCGCCCTCCCTCCCTTCCCCACCCTTCCTGTGTCCTTCCTCCTTCCTTTGTTCCTCATCTCTCTCTCCCTTCCTTCCTCCTTCCTCCCTTTCTTCCTTTATCCCTGTGTCATTGTTTATTATTTATTTTCCCCATCCATGTGTCACTTTCTGTTTTTAGTTCTTCACATAATAGACATGAAGAACTGAAATTCGAAGAAGCACAAATTTGGGTTTGTCAAAATCCCCCTAAAAGACGTCTCTCACTAAATAAAGGAAACACAGATGGGGACCTCCTCCTCGGTAAGACAAATTCCTCCCAACAGTTGTCACTTGCTACCATGAAAATACCATGTGAAGAGTGTGGATTTACCTGGTGCATGCCAGATAAGTGTGTCAAGCCACCCACCTTCAAATCCCCATTATGATGGGTTCTCGGAAGTCTTTATTTCTTATATAATTTTAAGAGAGACAGGTGTTTGACTCTGGTAAGTTTCAGGAACTTCCTGAGACTTGTGAATTGTTTACTTCACAGTCTTAACGAGTCTCCCTTTTGTACTTTTTGAGTCTGAAGGAGCTTCCCTCAGGGCAGAATGTATCAGTTAGGAGGAAACGGCTGGACTACAGTGAGAGATATTATTCAGTATTTGTCCCCAGTATAAGAAACAGAAAAATACCCTACAGAACAGGTTATGGTAAGAATGATTTGTTTCAGATCCTGGTTCAGGCGATTAGAGTTCATCATCATGGAAGGGTTGTCAGCAAAAGAAATTTGGTCTGTGACTGTTGTATTCGCAGTGGCTGGTCACACAAAGCTTAAGCCAGAGAAGGGAAGGAACTGGAATACAGCCCACAAGACCAATTCAGACAGCAAGCTTTCAAGTACATGAGTCTATGTGGAACATTTAACAGCCAAAGTGTACTAGGAAGTGAATGGGTCCTGAGGACACTGACCTCATTAATGGGATGATTGGTTGATGGAGTCATAGGTCAAGGTCAGTATGGAACATAATGGAAATTTGACAGAAGATGCCTGGTTAGGTGAAGTAAATGCTTTTTCCTCCTCCTCCTCCTCCTCCTCCTCCTCCTCTCCTCCCCAATAGTCTCTCCTCTATTTTCATATAAAACATGGGTTCCGTATGTAAGAGAAACCACACAATATTTGTCTGAGTCTCACTTCACTTAATATCAGGATATTCAGTGCCACATGTTCACTATCCATCTGTCCATTAATGGACACATAGGCTGGTTACATAAGTTGGCTATTGTGAAAAGGACTTCAATAGGCACAGATGGATGTGGAGGAATTTCTGTCATTTAGTGACATGGTGTACTATGGGCACATTCCCAGAGTGGTAGAGCTTGTTCATACAATAGCTCTACTTTTGTTTTCTAGGGATCTTCCATGCTGATTTCTTCCACAATGTCTACAATACATTCTATCCCAACCAATAGTATATAATGGTTCCTTTCCCCTTCCTCATCCTTACTTTGAGGATAGCCATCCTGACAGGGGTGGAATGGAATCTCAATGTGATTTTAATATACATTTCCCTGGAGGCTAACATTGTTGAACATTTCCTTATG
>NW_008353963.1:132029-141040 GCF_000622305.1 Nannospalax galili
GGCTATGTCAGGGTAGTAACATCTGCCTGGCACGTCTGTTCCTCATTCTCCTCCTCCTCCTCCTCCTCCTCCTCCACCTCCTCCTCTCATTCCTCTCCTGTTTATCCTCTTCCTCCTCTTCATCGTCATCTGTGTCCTCCTCTCCCTCCTCCTGTTTCCACATCTCTCTTCCTCCTCCTCTTCTCCGCATCTTGCTCCTCTTGCCTTCCTCCTCTCTCTCTCCATCTCTCTCTTCCTCTCTCTCCTCTCCATCAGACTCACTGTCTCTACATGGTGTTCATCACGCGTTGAGTACCGCTTTACTCAATCTCAATTTTAAAAATATTGGAGGAAATGAATACCTCCGTACTCGGTGGTATACAAGTGTAACCCCAGCACTCAAAACACTGAACCCACAAGGTCACCAGAAGAGGTCTGTTTGAGCTACACAGAGACCTAGTCTATAAATTAAATAAACAAACGAAAACAAACAAATAAATAAATAAATAGATTTATAATCCCTGATTCTATAACAGCATTTTACAATGAAACTAGGAAGAATAATATGAAATGTCTCAATAGTTCATCGACATCCAGTGCCAGACAAATTGGATATACATCAGGAAACCAAACAAAGGAAACGTGGGCTCAACACTTACAATTTGTGGAAGAAATAATAAACTATGGATCATGGATTTGAATATGACATCAGTCTTTGACAGAAGATAACAGAAGAGAAAGAAAATTTTCAGAGGTAAATGAAGACATAAGGTTTTACAGTGGCCAAAAGGAACACGACCATGAATTGTTCCCATACTCGATAAATTTGGCTCTGTGGAAACCGTAAAAAATTGTGCTGTGACTGCAATCCAAGGGCTTTTGGAGATGAAGCAGGAGGATCACAGTGATATGAAAGCTAATCAACGCTACATAATACCAGCCTGTCCAGCCTGGGCTACAGACAGAGGCTCTGTGCGGAAAACAAACAAATAAAGCCTTTACCCCGTCAACATCCTTATTTAGTGCCTATAAACATGACAAATGTAAACTGTTCATCATATGTGAACAGCAGGTATTTAACCAGGGACTCGTATTTAAAACCCAAAGTACACTCCGCCTCACCCATCAATCAACAAATGGAAAAAGAAAATGTGATATGTACACACAGAAGTATATTCTTCCACCATATACAGAGTCAAAACCATGTAATTTATAGGGCAATACAGGGAAGTCGGAGAGATCATCAAATTGGGAGAAATGGGTCAGATGCAACACACATTTGGGATACAGGACACAGATGTATCAAGCTGGAGGTAAATGGATCCCCTGGCGAACAGAGTTCATAATGCAGAAGGTTCTAATGCAGCTTCTCTGCATGAGAATACGCGTGAAAGGTTTTAGCCAGCAGAAAAATACCTCTGAATAATTAGCTAGGAGCTAGTTGCAATTAGGTATTCGTAGCATTGATTTGGAATAGACTTCTTTGGAGAAAAGTGGATTGTTGCTATTTTGTCCTTTGTATTTACAAATTTTCTAAAGTAAAAATGAATTTCCAGTCAAAAAGAAAGACTAGGTGTTTTTTAAAATAGAATATTTGCTGATAGATTTATTCACTGTATTTATCTGCAATAATGCTTCATTCTCATATGTAAACAGTTAAGACTTTAAAATTTTTCCACCACTATATTTCATTGATAAAGGGAGGGAGGGTCTGGAGAGATGACTCAGTGGGTCCGAACAGTGCCGGCTTCCACAGATGACCAGGTTTGATTCCCAGCACCGGAATAGACTTCTTTGGAGAAAAGTGGATTGTTGCTATTTTGTCCTTTGTATTTACAAATTTTCTAAAGTAAAAATGAATTTCCAGTCAAAAAGAAAGACTAGGTGTTTTTTAAAATAGAATATTTGCAAATAGTTTTATTCACTGTATTTATTTGCAATAATGCTTCATTCTCATATGTAAATAGTTAAGACTTTAAAATTTTTCCAGCATTATATTTCATTGATAAAGGGAGGGAGGGGCTGGAGAGATGACTCAGCGGGTCCGAACAGTGCCGGCTTCCACAGATGACCAGGTTTGATTCCCAGCACCCGCATGGTGGTTCACAACTGTCCATAACTCCAGTCAATTGTTAACTCCAATTCCAGGGGATCTAATACCCTGTTCTGACCACCACAGCATTGGATGACGTCGGTGTACCTACATCTATGCAAGCAATATACTCATACACATAAACTACAAACAATAAATAAATTTTTTAAAATAAAAACAGAGTAAGGGATAGACAGAGCAAGATTTGTTTTCTTCTAGCAATTTCTCAATGCCTCATCAGGACGTGCATCCACGGTTAGCATGAAAAGTTTGAAATAAGACTGAATCTTCCTTTTAAACTTGGGGGTAGGAGCTGGAGACATGGTTCGGTGGTTCAGATCATTTGCTATTCTGGCAGAAGATTCAACTTCCATTCCCAGCTCCCACATAAGGTATCTCACAACCAACTGTGCTCCAACTCCGGGGGATCTGACACCATCTTCAAACCTCTATGGAAACTGCCCTCATTACGCACAAACCCACAGGCAAACACACGCATACACACAGAAATAAAAAGTAAGAAGAATAAATCTTTAAAGGTCTAGCTACTGTGTCTCAAACATGAGAAACAGGGTACACTGTTTACAATACACTGTAGGAGCTGATGCGCAAAACATCTGTACTTTTTAAAATAAATTAAATCCATGATAAAATTTATTTCATACTTTCTTGCCCTACAAAACAGGATGCTTTATCTCAACAAAACCCCCCAAAAAATTGTGAACCATGGTATCACTATTATCAAGATAGTAACAAGCAAAATAACAAAATCTCTTATGTTTTTCTGAATAAGCATAATGCCCTTACGCACATATAGCAGAAGCCTGGACAGATCGAAATAGTTCTTAACGCTTTTGACAAGGACCATATTTTTCACTTCTCTGCTCAGTTTTATTGGTGAGCTTATTATTGTCTGCTGTAAAAGCGTCAATTTAGAAGTGTGGACTGATTGCCTACTAGTTGGTACGTGAACGACTACAAATTGAAATGTTTACGGCAACACCAATCAGCAGGTTATAATGGGTGATAACGCTTGCTTTGATTTGGAGTAAAGTACTGACAGGAAATTAGTAAAAATTAAAATAAATGTGACATATACCAAACCCAAAGGATATATCACAGACCCACGTAGTAGACTTCATTCTCTGAATAAATCTGCAGCAATAGTGTGTGAATCGCAAATTCCAGAAATCTTTCTTATTATGAGAGGGCTGGAATACACAGAAGTGAATTATTGCATGCCAAGGTCACGATGCACTTTGTCTGTGGAAGTTGCTACACAGGGAGTTTTAGACATGGGATTTTCAAGGACAGACAAAACTTTTATCTTCAGACTTCTTCATTTGTTATTTATTTATATATGATCTCAATGATGATGGAAAACACACTTGCTTTGTGAAAGTATCCTTTTTAATTAACTAAGTACCTTCTCAGGGTGACCAGCTAATGACAAGAATAAAGCCTGTCACTGCAGGATCCATTAAGAAGATGGATCATGGCAAGCACTCATCCTTCATCCCACAGTTGAGTTCAGTTCTGAGCATCCACATGCTCAGAGATGGCATTTAAATATTCACCTTTCTGAACCCTGGTCTATGTGGTTATGGGTACACAAGCATCAGTTGGCTTCCCCGTCCCCCTAACACACATATCTTTAATTAGTGTGGTCCTCCCGTTTCATCAAACATTCAAAAATAAGTGACTTATATTGGGGGGTTCTGAAGACCCAACCCATGCTAAACAAGCTCCCTAACCCTGAGCTAATTCAGCTCTCATGAATGATTCATCTTCAATCTCATCTTGCATATCCCCAGAGTCGGAATTTTTTAGGTAAGTCATTTTGACATTGACTAACAGATGGGAGCCCAGGAATAGGGTCATCACATCACAAACAGATAGATGATGGATAGCTGCTGAATAGTCCGACAGACTGATACCTGGTTAGATAGACAGGGGTTAAATAGCTAAGGTGGATGAATAGATTGATAAACAATAGAATGATAGATACATAGAGGAGAGGTGCATAGGCAAGTATGAAAATGGATAGTTAGGTAGATAGATGGTAGATAGATACATAGGTACACAGATGAATAGATAATAGGTCAATAGGCAGATGGTAAAAGATACATAATAGATAGGTGGGTAGATAGATGATAGATAGATACATAGGTACACAGAGGAATAGATAATAGGTAAATAGGCAGATGGTAAATGATAGATACATAATAGATACATAGTAGATGATAGATAGGTAGGTGATAGAGATATGATAGATGATAGAGGGATAGGCAGATGATAGATGATTGATGCATAGATAGATAGATAGATGATAGACAGATAGATGATGGATGGATGATGGATGGATGGATGGTAATAATAGATAGGTGGGTAGATAGATAGTAGATAGATGATAGATTGATAGATGAATACATAATAGGTAGGTAAACAGATGATACATAGTAGATGATAGATAGGTAGGTGATAGAGATATGATAGATGATAGAGGGATAGGCAGATGATAGATGATTGATGCATAGATAGATACAATCATAGAGGTGATAAATAGAAAGTTAGATCGATGTCAGATGCCTACATGATACATAAATGGATGACTGATGATATAGATGATAGATAGATGATAGATGATACATAGATATAGATGATAGACAGATGATAGATAATAGATTAGGTAGATGAAGACAGACGACACTAGACATATACGCATATAGCTAATAGACAGTAAAATACAGAAATATAAATAGATGACAGATTTAAGTCCCGGATAGACTGGAAGGTGGGTGATACATAGTATGTAGATAAACATATGGACTAAACAAAAGAAATATGTCCAACAGAGAAAGTAAAGTAGATGAGGGATAAGAAGATCTGTAGATGACACATAGGTTGTACATAGATAATAGATGATGCGTAGATGACAATACCGGTTGGATACACAACTGACAGACAGAAGATAAACAGTTAAATAAGTACATGGATGGCAGTTAGGTAGATGACAGGGAGCTGATAGATATGGTGGAAAGATATGGGAGAATAGTGTACAGGAACACTGGTTGTAAGGACAGAGAGATCCATGCGTTACGTACGATAATACATGAGAAATAGAGAGAAATACAGTGATGCAAGATAGATGATAGATTATAGATAGATTATAGATAGACAGATGATAGATAGATAGATAGATAGATAGATAGACAGATAGATGATAGGCAGACAGATAGATGATAGAGATAGGTAGATAGGTAGATAGATGATAGATAGATGATAGACAGATGATAGAGATAGATAGATGATAGATGATAGATTATAGATAGATAGATGATAGATAGATAGATACATGATAGATGATAGATAGATAGATGATAGATTATAGATACATAGATGATAGATTATAGATAGATGTTAGATTATAGATATATATATAGATAGATAGATAGATGATAGATATAGATAGATATATAGATAGATAGATAGAGAGATAATAGAGATAGATAGGTAGATAGATGATAGATTATAGATACATAGATGATAGATTATAGATAGATGATAGATTATAGATATATAGATAGATAGATAGATGATAGATATATGATAGATAGATATATAGATAGATAGACAGATAGATGATAGAGATAGATAGGTAGATAGATGATAGATTATAGATAGAAAGATAGATAGATAGATGCATGATAGATAGATAAATAGGTGATAGATAGATAGATGATAGATTATAGATAGATAGATGATAGATTATAGATATAGATAAATGATGGATGGATGGATGGATGGATGGATGGATATATATCTCCATCCCTCTCTGCCCCTCCTCCCCACCCCTATATAGATAGATGATAGATAGGCAGACAGACAGACACATAGATAGATAGATGATAAATAGATGATAGATAGATGATAGATAGATAGATGATAGATAGATAGATGATAGACAGATATATATATATAGATAGATAGATGATAGGCAGACAGACAGACTCATAGATAGATAGATGATAAATAGATGATAGATAGATGATAGATAGATAGATGATGGACCAAATGTTGATAGAGTACACACACATGGTTGTGAATGGTGAGTTTTGATGCTCTTCAAACTGGATAAAAAAATCGAGTAGTGTTCTCATGACAAAGGGTATGGAATGGGTGCTGTACGCCCATGTCAACCTGCAAGACTTCATGAATACAATTTCCAATGTCTTTAGGTAAAAGGCAAATGTCAGTTGTCAGAGAGAGAGAGAGTGAGAGAGAGAGAGAGAGAGGCAGAGACTCACAGTTATTTCTAATTATAATTTAAAAATTATAATTAGAAATAACTAAATAAATAATTATAATTATAATTATAATTTGGAACAATGCAAGGTTCTTCCTTAGGACATACAAAAACTCAGGTGATGGTGCTGTTTGTTGATAAGAGTAGGTTAGCCAGGGGCCAGAAAGATGGCTCAGCGGTTAAAAGCACTGGCTGTTCCGCAGAGGACCTGGGTTCAAATCCCAGCACCCACATGGCAGCTAACAAGCATTCATATCCTCAGTTTCTGAAGACCCAATGCCATCCTCAGTTCTCCTCAGGAAGCCATGACACGGGTGCACTTACACACAGGGACGCAAAACACGCCTACACATAAAATAAAAGTAAATTTTTAAAAAGATAAGATTCCGTGTTATGATGCACAAACAGCTCGACTGTGTTGCTGATATACACTGCTTAGGGTGTTTGGAATCAAATTTGGAAGCATGGGCTTGGCCTGACCACGGGCCTTGTGTGAGCTTTGGTGTGCCATATTGTATAGCCTCTTGTCTTCATGATTTTCATCATTCTATTTCTTTTCCCTTTACCAAAGATCTTGGAGGACATGCGCAGTGCAAACACGTATTCACATGTAAATGTGCTGTGTCGGCAAACCATTTCTGGGAAAGGGACTTCTAGAAAATGAAACTCTTCCACACCGGAAAGCTTTAGTAGGCAAAAGATAAATGATGATGTTTAAACCCAAAGACATGCCTGGTGGTCTTTGTTACCGAGGCTAGCATTGCCGTGGACGACTAATAGGAATGGAAACACGACCGTGGATTTTCCTTTTATGTATCCAGGTATGTTACCAACAGACAATTATATACAGTTGTGAATACTTTTTAAAAATATTTTATTATTTTTATTTTACATGTATGAGACTATTGCCTGCATGTCTGTGAGTGCACCCACGTCACGCAATGTCTCAGAGGTCAGACAAGGGCTTCAGATTCTTCTGGAACTGGAGTCAAGGCTGCCATGTGGGTTCTGGGAATCGAACCCAGGTCCTCTGGAAGAGCAATCAGTGCTCTTAACGGCTCAGCCGTCTCTTCAGCCCCAACTCTGAATACTTTTCGATATTGTGCAATAACACAGAAGACACAGATCTATTTGAAGGATTTACATGATTTTGGAAAATAGGCTTTCCAGAACTTACTTCTATTCTGGTATCTTTATTTAATTCTTTTCATATTGGAAAGTGGTACAATAACTTCATTCATGAGATGGCCTTAAAATTTCTGTATAGTGTGTTATTACTGATTCTGGCCTAAAATATATAACATCTAATTTAAGCATGATCATGGTTGGTTCCCTTTTTCCCCTTGACACAATCAAGAATAATCTGGGAAGAGGGTTTCAGTGAGGGACTGCAAAGATCTAGTTGGCTGTGGGCATCTCCCTAGAGATTGTCTCAAGTTGTGTGATGTGGGAAGACCTGGCCCAATGTGGGTGGTACCATTCTCTAGGCAGGAGAAAGATGTGATGGTTAGATTTAATGGTCAACCCGACACAACCTTGGAAGAGCATGTCACAGAAAGATTATCTAGATAACGCTGGTGTGTGGGAATGTCTTTGAGGGGATTGTCTTGGTTGTGTTAATTGATGTGGGAAATCCTTGCTCGTGGGGGGTGGTACCATTTCCTAGGCTAGGGATCCTGAACTGTGTAAGAATGGACGAATCTAGCTCAGCGCAAGTCAGCAAGGGAGCATACTTGCATACATTTCTCTCTGTTCTTGAAGGGAGGTGTGACGGGAACAGCTGTTTGAAGTTCCTGTCTTGACTTCCCCCATTGTTGGGCTATCACCTCACCTCAAACTGTAAGCTGAAATGAGCGTTGGTCTTCGCTCATTTGGTTTTGGTCAGGGTATTTTACAACAAGAGAAATCAAGCTAAGACAAATATAATTTAGGGGAAATTTTCGCACTATGTACATTTTAACTAATAGAATTTTGACATAAAACTTCAGTGGTGCATATTATTAAAGACCCCTCTCTCCCATCGATATTTTTTGGCAACCTTATTTTACTATATTTTAGTTAGGACAATTACAGTTCACTGATAGCATTGGTTCTAATGAGAATTTTGTTATCTGAATTCCAAGCAAGCTATGAAATAATATATTTTTGTAGTATATAATATTATATATTTGATTCTATCTAAAACTAAGTGTAAGCTGCAAATTCCTTAAATTAGCCTAAGAATTGATGCCTATGTGAACACGATACACAAATATCTTAGTTTCTTTTTTAATTTTTAAAATTTATTTATTTATTTAATTAAACTTAATTTGTTTATTTATTTATTCATTGGTCTTTTGGAGACAAGGTATCCCTGTAGCCCCAGCTGTCCTGGAACTCACTATGTAGACCAGGCTGGCCTTGAACTCACAGAGATCCGCTTGCCTCTGCCTCCCGAGTGCTGGGATTAAAGGCGTGCGCCACCACGCCCGGCCCTAATTTGCCTGCATGTAGGTAAGTGCACCCCCCATGTCATTCAATACCCGTGGAGGTCAGAAGAGGCTGTCGGATCCCCTGGGACTGGAGCTACGGACAGTTGTTAGCTGTCCTGTGGGTGCTGGGATTCAAACCCAGGTCTTCTGCAAGAACAACCAG
>NW_008353963.1:141519-146971 GCF_000622305.1 Nannospalax galili
CCCATTACTTTCTGGGGAAAACATTAAAGAGAGAATCTCCTATGATATTTCCCTTTGGACAATGATATGATAGTCATGAGGCAGATCTTTCTCCTGTCCCCTCATCAAAATCATGTAGATAGACAAGTGCATTTTATTCTCCAATGGTGCATATAAACCTTAATACTTAGCGGCTTGGGGAGCTAAAATGGACAAGACTAGAACAGTCTATTAACCGGTTAATGGTAATACTGGGAAGCATAAATATCTGACAGACCACAATTCACTCACGCCGGAGGGCTGGCGTCTGGTACTGAGAGTCAGAAGTTAAACAATACTGTGATATTTAAATAATGAGACCACACCTGACTTTTTACCACACACAGTGAGATAAAATTAATCTCTCCTTAGAGTTATTCAGTTTAGGTTATATGCACGAATGATTTTTAAACTGCTCACTTTTATTTAACTATGGTAAAATAGCACCTAATATGAAATTTGTCAATTTAACTATTTTTAAGTATACAGTTTCGTGGCATTAAACACCTTCACGTTTTTCTCTGAAGTTGGTCCTTTACGTCTAAGTGCAGAGTTCAGTGACATTAAATGTTTAGCAAAGTTAAAAAGAATTTTGATATCTTGCAGGAGTAACAAAAATTATGATGATCCCTGCCAACATCAGCTTGCAGAAGCTAACCAGAACACCCAATCACTAGATCATGGGGGTAACCACTAAACAAGTTAGTGTTCACTATAAGTCTAAGTACATCTGTGACTTAAGATAGTGTTGCTGAACAGTGGTTGTGTAAAAACAAAAGCCCATCAGAGATTAAGGAGGGTCCATATGGGGATTGGGAGATGGCTCAGCATCTACGAGGGCTGGCTGCCCTTGCGGAGGACCCAGGTTTGATTCCCAGCACAGCGGGGCAAGTAACGAGTGTCCATAAGTCCAGTTCTACGGGAATCTGATGCCCTCGTCTGACTTCGAAGGGCGTCGGCCAACTCTTGGAGGGAGCCAAGATCCCTGATCAACGGTTGACTTTGTATTTCCTGGTTGTGAGTCTCATTCGTCCAGCCTTGGTACTTTAACAGTACGTTAAGTCACATTTCTTCATGACTGAGGGAATGAAGGGATCCATGGCAGAATTTAGTTAGTTCTAAAATCACGTTGGTATTTGGAGCCCAACAATGTTTGGTTTCTTTCAAGTTAACACATTTGCATAATTTGACTGTGCAGTGTACCTATTTTGAAAGGGTGTACATTGACCAAACTGGCTCGTTGTTGTTGTTGTTAGAATGTAATTTTGATGATTTATCTTGTGACACAGGAAAGAAAGCTGTTAAAATAAGCAGACAGCATCCTGAATTATCATTTCAAAGGAGCTCCTGATTGGGAGTAGTGTTTTAAGTTGGGGGCTGGTTAGACGGCTCCATTTTCGGCAGCACAAAGCCTTCGGGTCAATACCCAGAACACGTGTGAAATGAGCTAGGTTTGCGGGTGTGGAGCCATTTGCATAATTTGACTGTGAAGTGTACCTATTTCGAAAGGGTGTACGTTGACCAAACTGGCTCGTTGTTGTTGTTCTTAGAATGTAATTTTGATGATTTATCTTGTGACACAGGAAAGAAAGCTGTTAAAATAAGCAGACAGCATCCTGAATTATCATTTCAAAGGAGCTCCTGATTGGGAGTAGTGTTTTAAGTTGGGGGCTGGTTAGACGGCTCCATTTTCGGCAGCACAAAGCCTTCGGGTCAATACCCAGAACACGTGTGAAATGAGCTAGGTTTGCGGGTGTGGAGCTGCCATCCTGGGGCTAGGGAGGCAGAGACAGGCAGGTCTCTAGGACTCCCTGGCAAGGCACACAGCGAGTTCCACGCCAACCAGAGACGATCTGAAAACATAATGTGGATAGTGCCTGGGGAAAGATAACAGAGCCTGTTCTCTGGCCTTTGCACATATGTGCACACTCATTCAGAAATACATGTGCACGTTACACATGCATGAACACACACATAAAAGACTCTGAGAACAGAAATAAAGATGTCTCGTTCCCTGCAAACTTCCCAGTTTGAGTGATCTCGCTCAGTGGAGTCAATGTGGTCTTTGTTTTACTGCTCTCTTGAGGCTACAACTTTCTTTGACTTCCTGTACTAGTGGATGAACTCCATTAAAACACCCCTTATGGCTTGACTCAATAGATGGACAGAATTAACAGTCTTAACTGTCAGAAGAATCCGCCACGTTCTACCCACTATACATATTTCTGTCAGTCTTCACCTTCCCCTGCATTAAATTTTCATTGCTGTGACAAACACCTGGAAATAGACTCACAAGGGGGATAGTTATTTTAAATAAGACTCATGGTTTCCATCATTTTAGCCCAAGCAGATTCAGTTCCATCAAAGCATCAAGGAGGGTAAAAATGTTCACATCAAGGTTGTCATTCAGGACAGAGGGAGAGAAGACGGGTTATCCCATTCCAGGACAAGCCCCCAGGAATCTCCTTCCTGCCCCTAAACTCCAGCTCTTAACCCACCATGCGGAACTGGAGAGATGGCTCAGCAGTTAAGGGCACAGGAGGACCCGGGTTCGATTCCCAGCGCTCACACGTCAGCTAACAGGCATCTATAATTCCAGTTCTGGGGGATTCAGTTCCCAATTCTGACCTCCGTGGGCACTGCACGACACAGGTGCACCTACATGCGGATAATACATTCATACATATAAAATGGAGTGAAAATAAGAAAATATATTTTTAAGAAAATCCCGCCCCATACCGCAGGATGATAACCAAGACTTCAACAGATGAACGAGTGAAACGCACTTGATTTTTATTCCCCAACAGTCTCCATGGATCCAGAACTTTCCTCTAGCTTCAATCTCTCATTTTCTGCCGTGAACAACCTAAGTAATTAAAACAGGTGAATTAGCGTGATAGATAAAAGTATTTCTGGTTCACTGCTAGTTACTTAATTGAATCGTGCCAACAGTTTCTGTGTTAACGCTTTATTCCCCTCTTCGAGAGGCTCGCAAGTGGCCCTGTTTGTAGTCCAGGTCTTTAGAGAGGTGATCAATTTAAAATGAGGTCGTTGGAATGAGCCATGATTCAACACAAGGTATTTCTGTGATGAAAAGAAGGCCCAGAAGGATGACCTGAGCGGATGTCTTGTACACACTGGTGTGAAAGACCCCGTAGTGGACTTATTCATATGGTCCTTAAAAGGAGTCCATTCTTGACCTCAAATATCTGGCCTCTATATCTCTGAGGAAATAATTTCTATTGCCTATAACACCCACTGTTTGAGACTTTGTCATAGCGGCTCACACTCACGCCAACCGGTACATTCACACGCCAAATAAAATGGAGAAAGAAGGAGAGAATTTCAGAATGAAGGTTTCTAGCCTTTACCAGGTAACAACAGTAAAATACAAACTTCGGGGACTGAAACCCTATTGTTGAAGCTGTTTTAGTGAGCTTTTTTAATTCTCTTTCAGAACTAGATTAGTAAAATGATTACAAACAAAATAACTCCCAAATTGTCAGAAGTCTTCAAGCAAGAATGCTTTAATATTCTTCTCTGTGTGTGTGTGTGATGTTTGCATATTTGTGTGCATATGTGCGTGTAGGTACACATGTATGTATATGTACATGCAAGCGGCACCTAGAGGTTGACATGAGTTTTCTTCAACTCTTCTATCATTTTTTGAGACAGGTTTTCTCATGGAGCCTGGAGCTCATCAACTGGGGTAGCCTGGTCAGCCCATGAACTCCAGGAAGTCTCCTCTCTCTCTCCTTCCCCAGGACGGGGTGACGGAAATGAGTCACTGTACCCTCTTCTTACCTGGGTTCTGAGGCTCTGGGTTCAGGTGTTCTTGTCTCCATGGCTGACATCTGCCCAGTGAACCATGCCCAACTGACCTATTGTTCTTTTTCATTGCATTCGTTTTAAATTGGGGGCAGATATTTTGGAAAAAATGACTTCTACTTAGAATATCACATTATTTATAATATAATATTTTAAAACCGTTCCTTGAGAATTTCATAAACGTACAAAATGTATTTCTATCATATTAAACCCCATCCCTCATCTCCAATTCTTCTGAGACACCCCAATGTACCCCTCCCGACTTCACAACCTTTGGTTTTGTTTTGATTATAGTTCACTGAGTTGGATTTCTTGCCCCTATTCATATGGGTACTGGGCCGTCCACTGCAGCATGGTCGATGCATCAGGTACCACAACTCATTAACTACATTGCCCTGACTTCCTGCAACAGATGACAATTGGTAATAGTTCCTCAGTCAGAAATGGGAGTTCAGGAGCTCCTCGAGCTCTGTGATGAGTACTGACTGGTCTGATCTCGTGCAGGTCTTCTCCAGGCAAGCACAGCTGACTTGGAGAAGTCCTTTCACATCCAGAAGACACTGTTTGCCCTGGTCCTCTGCAACCTGTTACAGGTTAACCACCGTCCTTTTTACCCAATGTTCATACCCCAATGGGGATGTGAGACACATATCCGCTTATGGCCGAACTCTCCACAGACATGTTCTTTGCTCTGTGCATCTCTGCAGTTACTGCCGTCCTCCTGTGATGAGAACCGATACTATTCTTGCTTCAGTTGCCTCAGGATCATAGCGTGAAGCAAAATTCTTGTGCAAGTGATTCGTTGGGAAGGTAATAACCCAAGGGCATGTACGCCGCACATGCAAGAAACAAAAGACAGAAGAGAAACAAAGACAAAATGAAGTTTGCAACAACGTCTCAAGGAATATCAGGGCTACGTTTGCTGAGGTTATTAAATGCTACATAAAGGCTGAGGTTATTAAACGCTACATAAAGGTAGAATCAGGAATAAACAGAGAGGAAGAGGTTGAAAAACCAAGGCGATCCTTGGGGCTTCTCCCTTTCTATGTGGGAAATAATACAGACTACTGGATTGACTGGGGTCAATGATCTCTGAGAGATGGTGTTAGCTGGACCTGCAGTCCACCCGTGCCATCTCTGAAACCTCAGCTCGGTGTCCCTGAAGAGCTGCACAGAACTCTCTCACACCACACTCAGAACTCACCTTCATTTTCCAAGTTTAATAATTACAAACATTTTCACCTAAACGTGTAAGAGGTAGAATAAGAATTTATCTACGGTCCATGTGTGTTGACACAGGTGTGGGTGTAGTTTGTGCTAATAACCAATGTTGGCACTGGAGAGATGGTCAGCTGTTAAGAGCACTGGCTGCTCTTGCACAGGATCTGTGTTCGGGTCCCAGCACCCACACAGATGGGTGGCTAACACCCATCCATAACTCCAGTTCCAGAGGATCCAATGCCGTCTTCTTATCTCCGTGGGCCTTGCACAACACGGGTGAACTTACATACGTGCGGGCAATGCACTCATATACATAAAATAACAACAGTAAATCAACTGTTTTAAAAATAATAATGCTGTTGTAGACTGGTCTACCAGAGGCGTG
>NW_008353963.1:147344-150670 GCF_000622305.1 Nannospalax galili
GTGCAAGTGATTCGTTGGGAAGGTAATAACCCAAGGGCATGTACGCCGCACATGCAAGAAACAAAAGACAGAAGAGAAACAAAGACAAAATGAAGTTTGCAACAACGTCTCAAGGAATATCAGGGCTACGTTTGCTGAGGTTATTAAACGCTACATAAAGGCTGAGGTTATTAAACGCTACATAAAGGTAGAATCAGGAATAAACAGAGAGGAAGAGGTTGAAAAACCAAGGCGATCCTTGGGCCTTTTCCCTTTCTATCTGGGAAATAATACAGACTACCACCGGATTGACTGGGGTCAATGATCTCTGAGAGATGGTGTCAACTGGACCCGCAGTCCACCCGTGCCGTCTCTGAAACCTCAGCTCGGTGTCCCTGAAGAGCTGCACAAAACTCTCTCACACCACACTCAGAACTCACCTTCATTTTCCAAGTTTAATAATTACAAACATTTTCACCTAAACGTGTAAGAGGTAGAATAAGAATTTATCTACGGTCCATGTGTGTTGACACAGGTGTGGGTGTAGTTTGTGCTAATAACCAATGTTGGCACTGGAGAGATGGTCAGCTGTTAAGAGCACTGGCTGCTCTTGCACAGGATCTGTGTTCGGGTCCCAGCACCCACACAGATGGGTGGCTAACACCCATCCATAACTCCAGTTCCAGAGGATCCAATGCCGTCTTCTTATCTCCGTGGGCCTTGCACAACACGGGTGAACTTACATACGTGCGGGCAATGCACTCATATACATAAAATAACAACAGTAAATCAACTGTTTTAAAAATAATAATGCTGTTGTAGACTGGTCTACCAGAGGCCCGTGCATTAACCAACTCCGAAGTCTGAATATTTTAATGGAGTTGCTAGAAGTTTTAAAAAATTTTAATTTATTCATTTTTATTTTATGTGTGTGCCTCCAGAAATGTAAGTGCACTCCTGTTATGCAATGTCTGCAGATGCCGGAAGAGGAAATTGGATCCCCTGGAACTGGAGAACTGGCTATTAGATGCTCAGCCCAAACCCGGGTCCTCTGCAAAAACAGGCATCACTCTTAACCACTGAGCCTCCTCTCCACCAGCAAATCCTGAGTTCTTTTTATTTTGGAGAAAAGATCTCCCTGTAGCCCCAGCTGACCTGGAATTCACTATGTAGACCAGCTGACCTCCATCTCACAGAGATCCACCTGCCTCTGCTTCCCAAGTCCAAATGCTGGCTTTAAAGGTGTGTGTCACCACCACTCCTGGGGCTAGAAGGTTTTGAGAAATTAAAGGTTTTGCCAAATTAAAAAAAAGGCGGAGGGGGGGTGGCAGCTGGAGAGGCGGCTCAGTGGCTAAGAGCACTGGCTGCTCTTGCAGAGGATCCGGGTTCTGTTCCCAGCACACACAAGGCGGGTAACAACCATCCATAACTCCAGTGCCAGAGGATAAAACCTTCTAACCTCCATGGGCATTGCATGACAATGTAGTTAAATACATGCAAGAAATATACTCATAGATACAAAATAAAAAAAGAATAAATAATTAAAAATAAATAAATAAAAGGCTTGGTGATCACTGTGAAATACAGGCCTCCTTGGTCTATATAGAGTTGCAGCTGGGGCTAAAGAGAGACCCTGTCTCAAAACAAAATTCAGGATTTCACTGCTGGTGAGACGGCTTGGTGGTTAAGTCATTGCCTGCGCTTACAGACAACCTGGGTTTGAGTCTCAAAAAAGATAAGAAAGAAAATGTTTTTTGAAAAATCTTTGGAAGGTTTCACAGGTGTATTCAGAGGACATTTTTTGTTTGTTTTCTTTTTTGTTGTTGTTTGTGAAGACAGGGTTTCACTGTGCAATCCTGACTGTACTGGAACTCACTATGGAGACCAGGTTGGCCATAAACTCACAGAGATCTACCTGTCTGTGCTGGGATTAAAGCACAGACAAGCTGTTACACCTGACTGTGCACTAACTCCTCATCAAATCCACCTCTCTCTGTCTCTTTCTCTCTCTCTGTCTGTCTCTCTCTCTCTCCGTCTCCTCTCTCCTCCACCCATATCTACCCAACACACCTATCTCCCAAATCCATATCCTCTTTTTCTATGGTAATTAGTCTGCCCTTAAGAAAATGGGAGATCATCCACTGGGCAAGACAACCTGCCAATTACCATCCCCAAAGGTGACTGACTCTCTCTTCTCCAGCAGCATCCAGTGCCAATAGCTGCTAAGCAGCGGGTGGGGGCGCAGGAGCCCCTCCAATATCCAAACTGAAATATTTTCATTTATTTATTTCTGTTTTTTTTTTTTTTTTTTTTGTTTTTTATCTGAGAATTTGATAAGCCTTAAGGCCTGGGGCTTTCATTTTGGTTTCAAATATCCTGTTATACCGTACTTTCGGTGGAATTTGATTTTCACTTTACGAAGGAATATTTAGACTGTGTGGATGGAAGAACCTTCTGGAGTCTTCCTTGATGGATCTGGTAGCACAGTCTCAGCTAATGGTGATTGAAGGAATGTAATGGACAGTAATGTTTGAACAAGGAATTCTTCCTCCAAAGCTGCTCCAAACAGATGAGATTGATCTATGCTGAATATTTGTAGGTGCCCCCTTGCATGACTGAAAAAAAGAGTCGTTTTTCTTTCATTAATTAAATGTCATTGCACTCAAAGAGAAACATCATGGTTATCAAAATTCATTACTATTAACGCTACATGGAGCAACACAAACAGCTGGGTGACGGTTTGGGTGAGTCTCAGTCTCAGAGTTGAAGTTACTAAGTCCAGCAAAATGGGCGACTATACTTCTGCAGGCTTCTGGCTGCAGAAGTGAGACTGTTTAACGTCCTCCTAGAACAATATGTTTGACTGTTCAACTCCGTTTTGCATTTGAATACTGGAAATACTGAGAAAATGGGACAACTCGTAAAGTGTTTGCATCCCGTTCTGGTTTTCTAGTTGCCAAGGAAAGCACACAACCCAAAGTTGATTTGACTTCCTCTTCGGGGTCACAACCCATCAGGGCAGGAGCTCAAGCAGGAAGGGTCCTGGAGTTAGGAACCTCAGCAGACATGTTGGAGGAAATTTCCTTACTGGCTTGCTCACAAGACTCAAATTCAGCTACCTTCTTTTTAAAAAAGAAATATTTGGCGGCTGGAGAGATGGCTCAGCGGTTAAAAACGCTGGCTGGTCTTGCACAAGACGCAGGTTCGAATCCCAGCACCCACATGGCATCTATAACTCCAGTCCTAGGGGATCTGGCAGCCTCTTCTGACCTCCTCGGGCACTGAGATACGAGCGCACATACCTACATGCAGGCATAACACTCATACACATAAAATAAAAATAGCAA
>NW_008353963.1:150763-153375 GCF_000622305.1 Nannospalax galili
ACTTTAGACAGAGGAATAATTGGGACACGGAGTATGCCCAAGATGTGGTCTACCTGATCCCTGTCTCAGTTCTGGTTCTAGAAGGCGGCCAGGGAGTTCTCATTGCTCAAGGAGATAAGCTAGTTCACAGTAGATGATTGAGTACAGACTCCATTTCATGGATAATCACCTGCATCTTGGGGTTGGTCTGTTCTCTGACTTCCTGGAACCCGAGGTGACTGTAGATTTAGGACAGTGGTTCATCTTGGTGCTTCAACATTGAAGACAGATGAGACATGTGCATAGTAGAGAGATGCTCCTTGAGTGATTAACATGCCTACATAGAGTCCAGCAGGAGTCTGACCTATAGAAAAGCAGACAGATGCAGAGCCAAGGCCAGGATGCTGCATTTAGTGATGGTGCTGGGTAGCTTTAGTTGTCAACTTGACGTACCTGGGTAGAGGGAACCTCAGCTGGGGAATTGCCTCCATAGGACTGGCCTGTGGGCCAAGTCTGTGGGGCGTCTTCTTGACTGTTGAGTGATGTGGTACCACCCCTGGGCAGGTGGGCCTGTGTTGTATAAGAAAGCAGGCCGAGTACAGGCCAGGGGAGCAAGCCAGTAAGCAGCCATCCCTCCTGATCTGTCCTCCAGGTTTCTGTCCTGAGTTCCCTTGATGATGGACTATGCTGTAAGGCAAGCAAACCCAAGCTGGTTTGGGTCAGTCTTTATAACAGGAATAGAATGTAACTAAAACAGTGGTGAATCCTGAGAAAAAAAATTGAGAGCGATTGAGAAACACATTTGAAATGGACCGCTGCTTGACACATGCCAATGCACACATCCGCTTTCCAATGCATATCCCCTCGTATGTTTATACACTACGTCAATACATAAAGATTACCAAATGAAGGCGTGGGGTTGGGAAATGGCTGAGTGGATGAGTGCTTGTTGTAGAAACAGGAGGACCAGAGTTTGACTGCCCAGAACCCATGTAAAATGTGGCGCATGGTGGCATATGTTCCTGCACACCCAGGATGGTGGGGGGTCAACACACGACAGTCCCTGGGACTTGCTGGCTTCCAGCTAGCTTCAGGGTCAGTGAGAGACACGGCCTTACTGGGATACATTGGAGAGTGATGGAGCAGAACACCTGACGTCCTCCTGCGGCCTACGCACACACACATCCACATAAACTTTACATTTGTCATGAAAGAAAAGAGAAATATGAAGGACATTCTCTGTTTTTTTATTATTATAAACAAAATGCCTGAACAATTCAAAGTAAATGTTATTGAGAGTTTATACTTATTTAATAGCATTTGTTTCTTATAAATTTATGCAACGACCAAGGCAAGTCTGATAATTTAAGAGAGAAAAATCAATTACATATTAGGAAAATCACCCGATGTGTGACGTGGAGGAAAAAAAAATCCAAGTTGGTGGGTGACTATTAATCTGTTCTATTTGTAAAAATAAATGTAATCATTTATCTATAACCTCTCCTATCCATGTTACCTAGATAGGGGTGTGTGTGTGTGTGTGTGTGTGTGTGTGTGTGTGTGTGTGTGTGTGTTTGCATGTCGTTTATTTACAGGATTCTGCATAAACCTCAGAGATAAAAATAACTATTATTTTGGTCCTTTGGAAACAGGGCCTCCCTATAGCCACAGCTTGCTTGGAAATCACTATGTAGACCAGGGTGTCATTGAGCTCAAAGAGATCCACCTGCCTCTGCCTCCAGGGTGCTGGGATTAAAGGTGTGTGCTACCACAACTGGTTAAAAATGACAAAATTGCTGTGTTTCATTTAACCAACTTAGCAAGCCCCTAATGAATGAATCTGAAAGGCAGTTTTCTTTGTTGTGATTCTGTCGTGAATGTACTATGTTATTAGCTGCAGCTACGAAAATCAAAGTAAAAATATTTAATGAAAAGCTTCCCAGGATGAATATGAACATGAATCAAGTATGTGGTTTCGCTTTTGAGAATGTCTTTCTCTTTTCTGTATTCCGTTTACGCTGGATGTTATGTGTCTATTGTGAGTAAATATTCACCCATAGGCTCCAATCAGTCACTGAAAGGAAGACCCACTGTGGTCTACTTATCTGTGGAAGTTTGAATCAAATCTTGTTTCCAGAAAATTTTGTTTAAAGGAACTGCCTTCCGAGGAAGGCGCTTTACAAAGTCAAACTGAGAACTAAATCTCATTAAATCGATGTTTATTGTTCTTCTTGTCCTTGTCTGCGTCACAAGATTGGATGGAAAGACCTATATCCATATGCGGAACCTCCACAAATAGGCCGAAATAAAGCGTTTGGATTTCCCCTCCCCTTCCAAAGCCCGACAGGAAATCCACGGCGGCTTCAGGACTGGGCATTGCTTCTCCTGACTGTTTCATTTGGGAGAATCTACATAGGATTGGCATTAACCCGGCTGGATTTATTTGTGAGATTCCAAATGGTTCTCGTTTCTTACATATGTGTGATTTTTGCTTTGGGTTTTGTGTGTGTGTGTGTGTGTGTGTGTGTGTGTGTGTCTGTGTGTGTCTGTGATAGGCCTGCATTATGATGCCCTGGCCACTGAGTTGGGGAAGAATATATTAATTTTATGCTGTTAAGTTATGTGATTACATT
>NW_008353963.1:154168-157309 GCF_000622305.1 Nannospalax galili
ACAAGATTTTTTTGTATTTTATTTATGTGTGTGTGTGTGTGTATGGGAGATACATGTGGTTGTGACAGTAGGTCCTCTTGAAGATCAACACTGTTAACCACTGAGCCAACTCTCAATCCTGAATCTATTATGTATCTGTCTGTAGTCTATCATCTATCATCTATCTATCATCTATCTATCTATCTATCTATCAATCATCTATCTATCACAATCTATTCATCTATCTATCAATCTATCATCTATATCATCTATCTATCTATCATCTATCTATCTTCTATCTATCTCATCTATCATCTATCTATCTATCATCTATCTATCTTCTATCTCATCTATCTATCATCTATCTATCTATCTATCATCTATCTATCACATATCTATCTCTATCATCTATCATCTATCTATCTATCTTCTATCTATCTCATCTATCATCTATCTATCTATCTTCTATCTATCTCATCTATCATCTATCTATCTATCTTCTATCTATCTCATCTATCATCTATCTATCTATCATCTATCATCTATCATCTATCTATCATCTATCTAACAATCAATCATCTTTCTTTATATGTTTATCATTTATCCATCTATCATCTGTCTATCCATCCATCCATCGATCTACATATATAGATAGATCGATAGATATTCTATGTATCTCTATCTATGTGGATCTCTATCTGGCTCTAAAGTACAGAATGCATGAATATGGAAGTCCATCTGTACTGAAATTTTTACTCCTTTAAAGAACTGTCAATAGGCCAGGCATGGTGGCGCACGCCTTTAATCCCAGCACCCAGGAGGCAGAGGCAGACAGATCTCTGTGAGTCCGAGGCCAGCCTGGTCTATATAGTGATTTCCAGGCCAGCTGGGGCTACAGGGAGGCCCTGTCTCAAAAAGACCAAAAAAAAAAAAAGCCATCAATAAAATAATTCTCCTAGGTCAAACAGATAGTTTGTGGGATAGCTACAATGTGGCCTCCCAAATACTCTAACTTCAGACAACAGCATTTACCTCTTATATATGGATGTATATATTTAATATAAAGTTCATTCATATATATTAAAATACAGGCATGTATATTACACATATCTACTTATAGGAATATCATATGGGGAAATGTTTTCAGACATGTACCTTTAAAAAGAATATGAATATCCTTAAAGTTACTGTATTCATATACATTCAGTAAGCATACACACACACATATATAGACATTATATATAGAGAGAATATATATGAATATATATATTCATTTCATTGTAGTATTGGAATCACTCAGTAGATGAAATCATGTGTATGTCTTACACAAAGTTCATGGTGGGAACTTTCAGTGGGAAGACCCAGGATGTTTCTCTATAGTCCAAGCTAATTCTTCCACTTATGAAATACAGTCTTGAAATGGGTGACTTTAATTGCAAAGGGTCTCAATTTCATGCACAATTTCAGATTCACCTACAATACTTTCTATGTATATTTAACATACTTAGTGCATCATTTTATTTACTTATTTACTGTTTTGTTTTTGTTTTTGTTTTGAGAAAGGGTCTCCCTGTATCCCCAGATGCCCTAGAACTGACTTTGTAGACCAGGCTGGCCTCAGTCTCACAGAAATTCACCAGCCTCTACCTTCTGAGTGCTGTAATGCATAGCTTTTAAATTTTATGATTTTTATTTCATGTGTACGAGTGTATTGCCTGCATGTATGTGAGCGCACCCGTATCCTGCAATGCGCGGAGGCCAGAAGAGGGTTTCGGATTCCCCTGGAACTGGAGTTAAGGACGGTTTGTAGCTGCCATGTGAGTGCTGGGAATCAAACCCGGGTCCTGAGCAAGAGCAGTCAGTGCTCTTAACCATCTCTCCAGCCCCATCTAACCGTGTTTCTTGGAATGCATCGGACACCAGGCCCCTCAGTAAACCTAGACCTCACAGAGTATCTAGACTGATAGGCCGTGGGGACTCCAGTGATGCCCCTGTCTCCTGTACCCTGCACTAGCAATACTAGGTTACAGACACTACCAGATATCAGGATTTTTCTGTGCTTGCTGGGGACCCCAGCTAAGGTCTGCCTAGTTAAATAGCAGGCTTGTCACTAACTGAGATACTTCCCCCAACCCCTGAGATGTGAAACTATTCTAAATTTATTTATTTTTATTCTATATGTACATTTTGCCTGCATGTATATAAGCGCATCACATGTGTGCAGTGCCCACAGAGGCCAGAAGAGAGTGTTGGGTGTCCTGGAAGTGGAATGATAGATAGTGGTTAGCGCCATGTGGGTGCTGGGCAGACACTACCAGATATCAGGATTTTTCTGTGCTTGCTGGGGACCCCAGCTAAGGTCTGCCTAGTTAAATAGCAGCCTTGTCACTAACTGAGATACTACCCCCAACCCCTGAGACGTGAAACTATTCTAAATTTACTTATTTTTATTCTATATGTACATTTTGCCTGCGTGTATATAAGCACATCACATGTGTGCAGTGCCCACAGAGGCCAGAAGAGAGTGTTGTGTGTCCTGGAAGTGGAATGATAGATAGTGGTTAGCGCCATGTGGGTGCTGGGAACTGAATCCAGGTCCTCTGTAAGATCGGTCTGTGCTCTTAACTGCTGGACCACTTCATCAGTCCAATCCAGAAGTTCTTTATATAATGCTCGAAGGCAATGTTTCTGATCCAGGAGAAAATATCTTCCAGGGTTTTTTTTTTTGTTATTGTTGTTGTTTTGTGTGTGTGTGGTCCTTGCTTAAAGTGCATGAGATTTATGATAAGCCATCTTTCCTTATATTTTACTTATTTATTATGTGTATGAACATATTGCCTGCGTGCACGTAAGTACCCCTGTGTTGTACAATTCTAGCAGAAATCACAAGAGGGCGTCAGATCCCCTGGAGCTGCAGTTACAGATGGCTGTTAGCTGCCATATGGGTGCTGGGAACCAAACCTAGGTCCTCTGCAAGGGCAATCATTGTTCTTAGTTGCCGAGCCATCTCTCCAGCCCCTTTTATCTCATTCTTGACAAATTTATGTGTGCTGATCTATACTGTTTCAGTTATTTAATTAGTTCCTTAATTAAATAAATAAGCCCTTAATTTTATAGGTTCCAGTCTTCTTAGATTTTTTTCCCCTATGGCTGTCCCCCCTT
>NW_008353963.1:157572-163323 GCF_000622305.1 Nannospalax galili
TATTATTTTGTTTGTGTGTTAGGGGGGCATTATGTGTCATGAGGTCAGAGGACAACTTGGTTTTTTAAAATTTTATTTATTATTTTTATTTTATATGTATGCGTGTATTGCCTGCATGTAGGTAAGTGCACCCATGTCGTGCAGTGCCCGCGGAGGTCAGAAGAGGCTGTGGGATCCCCTGGGACTGGAGTCATGGACAGTTGTTAGCTGCCATGTGGGTACTGGGATTCGAACCGGTCAGAGGACAACTTGTAAGACTCAGTTCTCTGCTTCTAGCACTTGGCTCCCCAGGATCGATCACAGGCCTTCAGGGTTGGTGACAAGCTACTTTATCCACTGCGAGTCTAGTCTTGTTTATTAATTTTTATTATATTTCTTCCGCAGGCATATGTGGGGGTGGGAGAAATACTTAGTCACACATAATGATTGAGATATTTGTGGCACAGAGATGTATTCAAAACCTTCCAAACATGTAGGTGATTTGAACAGAAAGCAACATCCTTTCCCTTTCAAAGCTGAGTGCATAATTTTTACCAGTACTTTCCAAAAAATCATGGGGGCTGGGAAGATGGCTGTTTGTAAACTAACTCATATAAAAGGATAAGGACCTGAATTTGATTCTCAAATCATACATGCAAATCAAGGCATCATGGCATGTACTAGGAAAACAGAGACAGGAAGATCCCTGGGACTCAATGGCCAACCAGCCTAGCTCAGCAGTTAAACTAAGATACACAAGAGCAAATTAAATACTCCGCTGCATTTTAATGAGGCAGAGCTTATCAGTGTCAATTTATCTCATCAGCCATCATTGAGTAGGTTTTGGATTTTTTTTCCTTTGTTTTTTGTTTTGTTTAGTTTTAGTTTTTTGCCTGTGCACAAGAGACATATAACATTTTCTTCTAGTCTTTCATGTATGAACTAAATCATGATGGAACTGATTTTCTCTCAGGCTCATTTGTAGGTCTTCATGCAAAATGTATCTTAAAGCTTCTTGGATATTGACAAATAATTCAAGGCTTTTGCCTTTGAAAATCTACAATCTACTGAAAGGTTAATTTAAACACGCTGGATGAACAATCTGACATGCATTCGTCGACGCGGCCATCCACAAAATGTTCAGAGAGCAAGGATTTGTCCTGCCATTCTGGGCTTTACGGTGTAGATGAAATCTGACCCCGATTACATCGCATTGTGATTATAAGCTCTGATCTATCTATAGTATCTTTTCAAGAGGTAAAAACATGACCTGTGATTCTCTAGAGACCTGAAAAAGTTTTGTTTTATTATAGCTGTACTTTTTAAAAGAATATGTGCATGATTATACAATGTGTTTATGTGTGTGTGTATATATGTGTTGCATAAGAGTCTGCTCCCAACGATCCAGTCAACTCCAGTTGCATGACTGGGGGTTGGGGAGGTCTAAGGGGAAGTCACGATCTGTGCCTGGATGGAGACTTTACATTGTGGCCTAAGGAAGGGAGCACACCCCGCCCCCCCGTAATTATACCCTTAAGCATTGCTCTTTCAGTAAGCCCAATAAACTCATTTCAATTTCTTTGAATGACACACTGTGGCCCATAAATGCAATGTTTATGTGGCAATTACATGTTCAGATCCATCACGGATGAAATCTTTTCAAAAATGTTTTCATCCCAGTGACATCACTCATAGATGTAGATTTGTCTTAGCACAAACCATCACCACACATAAGCAGTCTTGGGAAGATGGCACGTATCCATGGTCTTCTTGTTGGAGGACAGTCCTATGGAACATATACATATGTACAGACATACATACATACACACACACATACACACACACACATGAGCAGATCAGTCATGCATATGATTTTTTAAAAAGTAGTGTGTAGCCCGGGGTGGTGGCCTTTAGTCCCAGCACTCAGGACTGCAGTTTGTTGTAAGGACCAAGGGGGGAGGGGACTGGACGTCTGTGCCTCTCAGAAGGAATTTTTGCTACAGTGTTTGCAGGAAAGCTCACCATGCATTTGATGTTGGGTCTGTTACTCTATCAGTCTCCACCTTTTTTTCTGAGACAGGATCTCTCACTGAATTTGAAGCTCAAAGATTTGACTCCACTGCTGGGATCTCCCACTTTGATCTCCCCAGATCTGGGCTTACAGCGCTGACACATCTTGGTTTCTGTAAAGCGATCAGAACCTGGGTCCCGATGCGTGTACTTAATTAAGCCCTTTGCCTTGCCAAGTGAGCCATCTCTTTAACCGCTATTCTCTAGTTTTGCAGGTGTTGAATGCAAATTTAAATTCTATACTAGCCACTCTGTGTTTACGTGTTGCTCCCTAACCCCTCCATGTAGTTTTCCAAAGAGAAACAGATTAGGTTTATATAGGAGAAATAAGTTTTAATATTGTACAGCATCATATGGAAACTGTGTTTTGCAATGTTTTTAATTGAACAATTATAAATAATTAGTAGATAGGCTGTTTCCAGAACAAAGAATTAGTGAATGGTTGAGGTGGTAGAGACCCAAAATTTTCAGACCTGGTCATGAAGAATCATTTCAATTTCTTTGAATGACACACTGTGGCCCATAAATGCAACGTTTATGTGGCAATTACATGTTCAGATCCCTCATGGATGAAATCTTTTCAAAAATGTTTTCATCCCAGTGACACCACCCATAGATGTAGATTTGTCTTACCACAAACCATCACTGCACATAACCAGTCTTGGGAAGATGGCATCTATCCATGGTCTGCTTGTTGGAGGACAGTCCTATGTGACACATACATGCATAATACATACATACATACATACACACACAGAGACACACACACATGAACAGATCATATAGTCATGCATATATTTTTTTTAAAAGTAGTATGTAGCCGGGCGTGGTGGTGCACGCCTTTAGGCCCAGCACTTGGGAGGCAGAGGCAGGCGGATCTCTGTGAGTTCAAGGCCAGCCTGGTCTACATAGTGAGTTCCAGGACAGCTGGGGCTACAGGGAGACCCTGTCTCAAAAAGACTGAAAAAAAAAGTGGTATGTAATAGCGATACATAAATTCCATTTTCATACGTTCAGAGAACTTTGGTATGCAGTGAGCCATCGGGGCATTTGATAAAGTTTTGCAGATGTCTGCTAGAAGTCTGATGCCAATTTTCAGGAGAATAGCAACTCCTTTGTGTGACACTTTCCTGGGGCTCTTCAGGAAAACCAGCATGACCTTTCTGATTTCTGCCCTGTCGTCCCAGATAATGTCCGAGGCAAAGAATTATTAACAATATGAGCTTCCCAAGATTTCTTGTCTTTCCCTTAGAAAGCAGATTGATTATTTTTCTCATTCCTATCATCTAATGCCCGACAAGAAGCACCTTACAGGAAAAAAAGGGTTACTGTGCCTTAGAGTTCAGGTCAAGGGGGTACATTCTACAGAGATGCAGAAGTTATAATTATAGGAGGAGGAGCCTGGCTGGTCACATTGCATTTGTAGACAGGAAACGAGAGAGAGAGAGAGAGAGAGAGAGAGAGAGAGAGAGAGAGAGAGAGAGAGAGAGAACCAGGAGAGCGAACCAAAGCGCCCACCATTTTGTCCAGTTGACAAAGTGTTCAAATATGTGAACCTACAGATGGCATTCCAACCACGTGCAAGAAAAATATCCCAGCCACGTGCAAGGCTCCGATGCCTTCCAGGCGTCCACCACCTCTGGCTCTTACCGACTTTCTGCTTGGCTGGTGAGAGTTGAGAGAGGCATTCATTTTCTTTCTTCGCCCTGGAGACTTGGATTTCTTTAAGGGTAAAGCACTACGTAGGTTAACCAGGATCCAGTAGATGGACGGACACACTGAAGTATATTTGGGGATGTAAACTTGGCTCTCTAGCTCTTAATATATATGAGAGAGTGAATCAAACCTGGTGGGTCTCCAGGGAATGAAGTTGACTCTGACGGAGCAGGGCGCTGGGCATCCTCTTCTAGCCTTCACATACGTGCACATGGGTGTGTAAACATGCACATACCATGCACACAGTCATGTACACTCATACATGCACACCCTCTGTGCTAGTGTCCTAGGTTGCTTTGTACAGCTGTGATAAAACAGTGACCAAGGGAAGCAAAGGGTTTACTGGGCTTATACTTCCATATCATCCTTCCTCACGGAGAAGAGACGAGTCAAAAAGTCAGGCACACCAAGCACCTCGAATCGGGAGCTGAAGCAGAGACCGTAGTGGACTAATGATGGCTGGATGCTCCCGCTGGCTGTCTCATCTACTTTTTCTTTTCTTTTTAATATTTTTTTATTATTTTTATTTTATGTGTATGCGTGTATTGCCTGCATGTAGGTAAGTGCACCCGTGTCATGCAATGCCCGCGGAGGACAGAGGAGGCCATCGGATCCCCTGGAACTGGAGTTGTGGACAGCTGTTAGCTGCCGTGTGGGTGCTTGGATTTGAATCCGGGTCTGGACAGCTGAGGCCCACCTGTCCAGAGATGGAACTGCCCATAGTGGACTGAGTCCTCCTATATCAATTAGCATGTCACAAAGACAGGCCCGCAAACCATGTTGATGGAGGCATTCCCCCAGTTGACCCTCCTTCTTCCCAGATACCTCTAGTTCCTGTCAAGCTGATGTAAGCTAAGTCCCCACAAACACATTCACACATATACTACACGCAGATACGCTCAAACACACACAATAAGCACACACATAAACTCTCTCTCTCTCTCTCTCTCTCTCACACACACACATACACACACAGAGTAGACCCCATCACCCTATCACATAAATACACAAAAAAACCTTTAAATCAAGAAAGTGTCAGAAACTTTTATGAATATATAGATAACTCACATACATCAAAGTGTTCATATACCATGCATACAATATACAAGCACACACACAAACACATACAAATACACACTATCAAAAAGAGACCAAAAATAAAATGTCTCAATACGGGTAAGGCTGCCTGGTAGTTATTCATTTTCCGTATGAAAGAATGCAGTTTGATGATTTAGCTCTCCAGTGAGATTTATATAAATTAGATACCATTGTGTTCTAACTATGTAATTTATTTTGTACCAGAAGAGTAAAGAAAGATGAAGTGGGCCGAACCGAACGTGAGGTGAAACACGTTACCCGTCTGTATTGACTTGATGTATATAATCTTTCACAATGCATTGCAGACGTAAATTTCCATAGTAACATAATATTTTTTACATGCAGTGACCTGTCGTGTTGCAAGTTCTGCCTTTAGCTGGCAGCACTCCTTAACCAAGCTAAAAATAAGCCCTGCGGTTTGAAAAATACCTGCATCAAAGCATATTGGCCTTTTGCAAACTGCGTTTGTGAAATCGATGTTCCGATATCATTGCCATTGTACATGTCCTTAATATTTTTCACCCTCCACATAATACCAAGTAATATTAGACTATTAGAAGGTAATTAACATTTTTATTTCTGATAGTCCCACTCATTTATGCAATCCGTATCGGTCGTACTCGACCACCAGTTCCCCTAACTCCCCCGACCCCATCTCCCTCTTAGAGTCCTGTCTTCTTTTTATTTATTTGTCTTCCTGAGTATTAACTTCTGAGTCCAGTTTGTGCTACTCGTATGCACATAGGTGCGTGGCCGTCTACTGTTTGCACTATGACTCCACTGGTGCAATAGTGCTATGGTGCTTAGAGGGGTCATTGCTGACTGGATATGAAACTTGCGCCATGAGAAGGATTTGGGGCTGGTACTGTAAACCTGATCAAAAGCATA
>NW_008353963.1:163529-186043 GCF_000622305.1 Nannospalax galili
GATAGGAAGTTGATACACGATAAGTGGATGAATAGATGATAGATAAACAGATGATAGATGATAGATGGATAGATAGATATAGACAGATGATGGATAGATAGAGATAGACGATAGATGATATATGGATATAGATAGATAGAAGATGATAGATGGATAGATAGATATAGATAGATGATGATAGATAGATAGATGATAGATACATAGAGATAGATAGAAGATAGATAGATGATAGATAGATATAGATAGATGATAGATAGATATAGATGATAGATAGATAGGTGATAGATAGATAGATAGATAGATCAAATTTAAGAAAACTTTGCTGCCCTAATTCCAATATAAACTAGCAAGAAGTTTCCCTTTCAGAATTCTGGAGGCCAAGTGCAGATACATGGTGATGTCTTTAATGTTTGCCTTTAGACGGCCTTCTGTATAAACACTTCTCAACAGCTTATATGATTTCTGAGTTCCTGCTACGACACTGATTTTAGCAGGTCTAAGAGCTGTAAGAATATCTCCGCTGCAAGAAAAGACTAGATTCTGAATCAGCTTGACAAAACGTGAAGTATGTATGTTCACGGCATACTTCAATAAATCCCATGGCATTATTAAGGAGAAACTATTCCAAACAGTATCTTAAGATTAAATTTTTATCACTAAAACTGTACCTCTAATACATTGAGCATTGGACAAGAGAGAGAGGGGAGAGAGAGAGAGAGAGAGAGAGAGCGAGAGAGAGAGAGAGGAGCTCTAAGATTCTGGATAAACTAATAGCCACGGTCCCACTCCTTGTAAGGATCACACACAGGAAAATAGTTCTCCTTAGCTTTCTGCAAATGTAAGACACTCATTGGTATCTGAAATTCAGGGTTTGGTTTTGGGGTGGGCCTCTGCTTATAAGGCAGGTAGGTAGTAGAGAAAACCAAACCTTCACATAGCTTCAGTTCCTGCCTCCAGGTTCCTCTTGAGTTCCTGCTCTGACCCTCCTGGATGAAGAGCTGTTGATCTTGAAACAGAAGACGAAACAAACCTTTTCTTCCCCAGGTTCTTTTTGGTCGCAGAGCTTGTCAAACCCAGAGAGGAAGCAGCCTAATCCAGCCCCTTTAGAGTTTGAGAGAAAAACAACACAGCAGGCAAGCTGGAAATCCTGACCACTGTCAGGACACAGATGAATAGGAGGAAGAAAAACAACCCTGTCTTTTGTGTGAGTCCCAGAGGAAGGGCAGGTTCAGCCTGGGAGGGCAGCAAGACCCAACAGGGGGAGGTAGGGGCAGCTGGATCCCTGGGGCTCACTGACCGCCCAGGCTACT
Organism: Nannospalax galili; assembly: GCF_000622305.1. Classification (NCBI taxonomy): domain Eukaryota; kingdom Metazoa; phylum Chordata; class Mammalia; order Rodentia; family Spalacidae; genus Nannospalax; species Nannospalax galili. Next base: position 164,840 of record NW_008353963.1, read on the forward strand.
CAAATTGATGAGTTGCAGGTCAGTACCAGACCCTTTGCTCAAAAAGCAAAGTGTGGGAGGGCTGGAAAGGTGGCTCAGTGCTTAACAGCACTCACTGCTCTTGCAGAGAACTGGGGTTCAGTTCCTAGCACCCACACGGGGAGGGGGGTGCACTTACATATGTGCAGGCTATACACTCATGCACATAAATTAAAAATAATATATATTTTTTTAAAAAGCAGAGGAAATACATCCAGGGTTATCACGTGGCCTCACGGGCACGTACAAACACACGCAGCTGCACAACTCCACTGGTGCGCACAGAAATATGCACAATAAAAGACCAGGGCATGAGGGGAATAATTGGTTTTATCATGTCATTGATCCGCGGTGTAGTAGAGACGGTATATAGATATTTTCATCTCTCTGCATTCCTAGCCCATCACTTTCCAGTGTAGTCCTTTGTCTGGTACCCTGGCAAATCTATTTATACCTTTAAAAAGTACACTGCTCTAGTTTAACATAGCCTTTGTGTGTTTGTATGTAGTGTACGTGTACACATATATGTGCATGTTCAGATATGTGCTGTTCCATGTGTATGGACGTGCATGTGTGCAGAGCCTGGAGGTCAATGTCAGTTTTTCTTGATTTCTCTCTACAGTGATTTTGGGTCCTGCATGTCTGTCTGTCCTGGGTTTGCTGATTTGGCCAGGGATCTGCATGTGTCTACCTGCCTGACATGGGGATTACAAGCACGTACCACCACACGTGTTTTATTTTCTAACATGAATTCTAGGAATTAACCTAAGCCGTCATGATTGTGCATCAAGCACTTGACTGGGCTGAGCTGTCCACCAGCCTAACTAAACATTTTCATAAACGACCCAACGTCTTCCTCACTAGAGGGAAAATAAGTTCCACGTTAATTATTTACATAATTTTGGACCATACAGCCTGCTCCTCTGGACCAATTTCCAATGTATGAATCACTTTACATACTCAAAACCTGAGTGAGGTTTCCCTCCCAAACTCAGTGAGGTGCAATAATTTCTTTGTACATGACTTTCTAAAATTTACAGTTCCTCTATAAATAATTGATGCGCTGTAGCAAATAAAAACCCTTTAAATCCCTGTGTTGTGGTTTGAACAGGAAATGCCCCCTTATGTGTTTAAGTACTTGGTGTTCAGATGGTGGTACCGCTTTTAGAAAGCTGTGAATTTTTAGGATGTGGAACTTCCCTGGAGGAAGTGGTTCTGTGCAGGGTGGGACTAGACGTTTACAGCCTAGCCAAACTTCCTGTGTGTTCTGTGTTTCCGGGTCTATGGAGAAGTGAGTGATCCTTACACATGTTCCTGTCACCAGGAACCCATCACACCTTCCCTGTGGTGATAGACTGGGCCTTTTCAAAGCACGAACCAAAAAAATCTGTGCTCCTTTAAATTCCTTCTTCCACTCCAACTGGTCATAGTAATGGAAAAATTGTAATACACCCTGTAGTGACAGTATTCTATATACCTTTGAATTATCCTACACTGGTTTCACAAAATCGAGTTAGTATTACAGTATCTGTTTTAAAACCACTTTAGTAACTAAATTGTTACTGTAATATAACGTAACCATATATTTAAGCTGAATGTTGGATTCATGCTTGATCAGATTTTTATGTATTTATTACAGTAAAAGTAAAAACCAGTTTGCAAAAAACTTCACGAGGTGACAGGATAACTTCCTTTCTTTTATCACTTTGAGGAACCTAAAAACTCTCAGATAAATCCTGTTTTCTATGCGTAGTTTCAAAATGATCATAATAACACAAAGCTGGCGACTTAGAAGATTGCAGTGTAAAACCACTGAAGAGGCACAGCAGCTTATACTTAACAGCACAGTAAACACAGGACAAATTTTTCATGAAGAAAGGAACCTAGAAAAGATGGCCAATTCTAAAAGTATTTGAATATTGTTCCAAAATTTGGAGGTTCCCAGTGTGCTTGTCACATGATCCAGGTACAACATGGTCCCCTCTTAGGGTTCTCATCAATAAAATTAAATAATGTAATTATTGAAATAAGATTCAACTGAAACAGATGCTAAAGTACAACTTAGAGCTTAAAGATGAAGCCCTCAGGGCAGGTGGGATGAAGGAGGAGGGGGCGGGAAGAGGAGGAGGAGGAAGGAGGAGGAGGAGGAAGGAGGAGGAGGAGGAAGAGCAGGAGGAGGAGGAAGGAGGAGGGGGGAGGAAGAGGAGGAGGAGGAAGGAGGAGGAGGGGGAAGGAGGAGGAGGAGGAAGAGCAGGAGGAGGAGGAAGGAGGAGGGGGGAGGAAGAGGAGGAGGAGGAATGAGGAGGAGGAGGAAGAGCAGGAGGAGGAGGAGAACGGGCAGGAAAGGCAGGGGGTGGGGTGGGAGAGACATGTCACTTAAAGCCTTCAAGATGTCAGAAACGTGGCAAACCAGCAGCTGAATGCCATGGAGGAGGGGTTCAGACAAGGAGGGAGAAACCCAGAATATTTGGGTGACCGAATCGCAGGGAATATACACTTAAAAAAGGGATAGAGGGTCTGGAGAGATGGCTCAGCAGTTAAGAACATGGAATGTTCTCGCAGAGGACCTGGGTTCGACTCCCAGCACCCACATGACAACTAACAACTGTCTGTAATTCCAGTTCTAGGGGAGCCGATACCCTCTTCTGACTTCCACCTGCATTTTGAAACAGGTGCACTTACTTACTTGCATGCAGTCAATCCACTCACACACATAAAGTAAAAATAATAAATAAAATTTTACAAAAGGTAAAACGGAACAGGGGCCGGAGAGACGGTTCAGTGGTTAAGAGCTCTTGACCCAGAGGACCTGGGTTTGACTTTTCAGCACCCATTTGGTGGCTAACAACAATCTGTAACTCCAGCTCCAGGGGAATCCAGCGCCCCGTTCTGCCTTCCTTGGGCATTTCATTTACAACACGGGTGCACTCACATACATGCAGGCAATGCACTCATACACATAAAATTGAAATAATGAAATATTTTTGAAAAAAGAAAACAAAACAAAAACAATAAGAACAAAGAAAACAGGTGTAGGAACAACTGTTTCTAATCCTAGAACCAGGAAGAAGGAGACAGGTGGAAGGCTGGGACTCACTGACCAACCAGCCTTGTGTAGCTGGTGAGGTTCATGTCCCATCAAGAGACTGCGCCTTACAAACAAGGTAGAGAGTCCTGAGAAACAACATCCAAGGTTCTTTTACAACATGCAGACATGTTCACCTGCACAAAGAGAAACACCCCCCCACATCATTCACAAATGCACACACAGCAGACCCCCAAATAATCCAAACAGTGATTTCTACAATGTTCGATGTAACAGTACTGGCTCAAATTATACAGACTACTTTGAATTTTGTACGTAACTTATCATATATCACTCAGAGACTCGTATAAAAACCTAGACTTCAATAAGCCTTAGAAATAGCCATTCAGTTTTATCACGGGAAATCGGTAGCTACAGAGTACTGTTATTTTATCTACTTATTCATCACATCGAATTGTACTGATCACACAATTGGATTTGAAAACCCTGTATCATTAGCCCTGTACAACCGACAGCAATTTGGTTGAGAATCTTGTATCTTTTCATCTTTTAAAGTGACAGCCCTCTAACTATGTCCACAAATCCTTTTCTGTCAGAATAAATCTGTTCATAAAGAGTTCAGAGCATTAAAAAAAAGCCCACCGAACATCCATAACCTATTTTTTGAAGCATGACTTAGCAGCGTCATTTCAAAAGACTGTTAACGACAGTCTACTACCATGTTGAACTGCCTTATCACGTCTGATGTTATACATAGAATATTCTTTTTTTTATAATTTTCCTCATATTGTTTCACAAGCCATTATTTCAATGGCCATAGCACAAGTATAAATAACAGAATTCACACTAGACTCATGTGATGTCATTTTGCAATTTTTATTTACAGTCCTTTGTTCATTAATGAATGAATATTTTTCTCTAGTTGCCTAAGGGATGTTTATATAGCTGATTTTGTAAGATAACATTTATCTGACTCTTTTTTAATTCATGTTCATGTGTGGCCGCCTATGTGAGAGTACGATCAACTGCACACACTTGCCCATTGCTTGAGTTGCTGTCTGTTCCTATGGTAAAACACTGATTCAAAGCAGTACAGGAGGAAAGGGTTTATCTTACCTCACATCTCCCAGTAACAGCTCATCACTGAAAGGAGTCAGGGCAGGAACTTAAAGCAGGACCTGGCTTCTCTGGCCTGTCTCAGCGTGCTTTCTTACACAACCCAGGACCACCTGTCCTGAGATGGCACAGCCCACTGTGGGTTGGGCCATCCCACATAACTCAACAGTCAGTCAAATGCCTCACAGACATGGGCACAATTCAGCCTGATACAGGAAACTCCCCACCTGAGGCTCCCTCCTTCCACATGTGTGAAGGTGACCACAGAAACCAACCGTGATGTTGATGAAGGCCAGATGAGGGTGTGGGATCACCAGAGGCTGTGGATACAGGCAGCTGTGAACCACCCAGTATGGCTGTAAGAAACTGAACTCCAGTCCTCTCGAAAAAGAGCAAGCACTCTTCAACATTGCCACTGTATGGCTTCCTTTAAAAAAAAAAAAAAATTGGGCCGGGCGTGGTGGCGCACACCTTTAATCCCAGCACTTGGGAGGCAGAAGCAGGCAGATCTTTTTGAGTTCGAGGCCAGCCTGGTCTACGTAGTGAGTTCCAGGACAGCTGGGGCTACAAGGAGACCCTGTCTCAAAAGAGACAAAAGAAAATTGTCTATCTGTTGGAGGACCTACTTTTCCAGTCTCACTGGTCAATTACCTGGTGATAAACCACTCCCAGGAAGACAGGGTCACCTTAAGTTATGCTAAATAGATGGGCAGAATACCTGGTGTGTTAATTAGGTAGTGAATATTTTCCTGTCTGGAACTACCTGCTCTTGCAGAGGACCTGGGTTCGATTCCCAGCACCCACATGGCGGCTACGAACCGTCCTTAACTCCAGCTCCAGGGCATCGAACGCCCTCTTCTGACCTCCACAGCATTGCACGACATAGTTGCACTCACGTGCATGCAGGCAATACACTAGTACACATAAAATTAAAATAATAAAAAATATTTTTAAATATTGTATTTTTGGAATTCATTATATATAGAAAATAATTTCGCAATGACATTTTAATTGAACTACGTGGTGAATCCATTACCCCTCCTGTGTCCCCATCGCTCCTGTTAGCCTTTTTTGGAACCACAAGACTCCTGTCCTGTTTAATATGCAATCTTAATTCCACGTGACACAGAAAATGGGATATTCATTTTTTCCTGAGTCTAGCCTGCTCGCCTCCTATAATGCACTTAGATCCAAGCCTTTCCTTATTTGGTATTACTAGGTGATAAAGGCAGCTTCACCTCTTTCTTCTAGAATTGCGTCCACCATTTATATCTCTCCACAGAGGCTGTATTAGTGACACATTGCGTGAAAGTCCAGCTGTTGGTTTCCTGACAACTATCAGTAAGCCCAGACCCACCATAACCTTCAATTATATTACTTTTATCTGGATTCTTCCTCCCTTGTGAACCTGGGACATACGCTAAGTCACATTATGTGGAACGTAGTTAACCTCCCATTCTCTGACACCTCACACCATATCTACCTATGAGAGGAATATCAGACTCTCCTAATATGGCACATCTGAAGGACAATTGATGTAACCTTCTTTTCAATAACCTTCCCAGGTACTCAGCCAAAGGACATGGAATCATGACATCAAAGAGACAACTTGCAATCAAACATTATTCCAAGACGGGATCAACCCAGATGTCCTTCAGTGGGTAAAAGGACTAAGATAATGTTTCTTCCATTTATAAACTATTCAGCTCTCAGCCATTTCTGGCCAGAGGCTACAAGGCAAGATCATTATATTAACTGAAACTAGCCAGGCACGTAAAGACTAAACTCACAGGTTCTAACCCATGTGTGGAAATGAAAAAATCAACTTTGCAGAATAAAAGAGAATCACTTCACTTAGGACTGAGCGGGTCAGAGGAACTGGGGGGTGTTCTACGTTGCGTTCTGTTGCTGTGATGAAACACTCTGAGCAAAACCAGCTTAGGTGAAGAAAGGATTTATTTGACGCATCATGGTAAAAGTCAGTCTTTGAGGATGCCTATTGTTCATTTTCATTTGGGTTCTTTGCATGTCAGGGAAAAATATACAATGAAATAAAAACAAATCAGAAATCACCCAAAAACTTGACTCAAAGTAAATAGGAGAGGAAAGAAGTGGGGTTTGTCCAGGTATTATTCAATTTGTTTTTGTTTTATGACCATAACATCATGTCTGAAGAGAGTTAAAAAATGGTCACCCGGTCCAGGAACACAATGTGCAACCATTTAAATCTGTTTTAGAAAATTGAAGCACTCTCTTCCCAGTATTAAATGCAATTAAAGAATTCTCACCTACCTTGCCAAGAGTATATGTGAATTACCACAGCTACATGTGTGTTAGCTAAATGAATCTGACACCATCCAGAGAGGTAATGAATAAGATTCTCTATCAAGGCAAAACACCCTAGGATAGAGATATAGAACATCTTAAAATATGACATTTTTTCTCATGCTTTTCCTTCATCTTACTTTCTAAAACCTGAGTGTGTGTGAGAGTGTGTGTGTGTGTCTGTGTGTTCATTTGTAAATGATTAGAGGCATTGCACACCACAGTCTTACACATCAGACCTTGAGTTTCCACCTGATTTGAGACAAAGTCTCTTCTTCGCCTCCATGTACACCAGGCTCAGTAGCCTGGAAGCTTCCAGAAAGTCTTTTGTGTCCACCTCCAGTCTCTGTGTAGGACTGAGTCAAAATAAACCCTTTCTTTTCTGAGTTCTTTTCATCAGGTATTTTAGGGCAATAAGACAAACCCCCAAGACAGCACCTCACAATTATAAATTTGGAGAGATTCCCTTTTTAAATTTTAGAATACCGGATCACAAACCTCCCTTCTGCCCATGGAAAAGAATGCATGTTCTAGTTTAAATAATGCTGTGCAACAGCGCTGTAACATTACGCAAAAACGGACTGGTTCAAAACACATAAAATACATCTTATAGTGCATTAAATAAGAATTCAGATGCATGCTTCAGAAGGGATAAAAATATAAGAAATCATTGACGATCAAGGAACCGTGCACGTTCAAACTCAATTATGAGAATAGATGTCAGAATGTCAAAAGTATGTGCTGTCCCCACACACTGGGGGCTGAGTGTATGTTATCCATTCCTCTAAAGCACAGTATTTATTCTTTCTCTTTCTCTCTCTCTCTCTCTCTCTCTCTCTCTCTCCCTCTTTCTCCCTCTGTATTTCTCTCTGTATTTCTCTCTGTCTCTCTCTCTCTGTCTCTCTTTGTGTGTGTATATGTGTGGTGCTTTGTTGTGTGCGAATGACTTCTAAATGGACATAACCTGGGCTAATGACTTTTAATTAACCCCAGGAAAACCATGTGCTCTCCTGTCTTGTGATCTTGGCACCTGATCTTGTTTCCTGGGACCCTCCAGTTGCTACTCCACCCACCCGAAAAGAAAAGATGAATGATTAAGTGAATGAATGTAGGCTTGAGAATTAACATATCAAAGAGGTGAGCACATCCAACTCCATTGGACACAGGGGAGCTTGGGAAGGACGCGTGACCTACAGTGAATGATATTCTACAACTAAGTATGGAAACCTGGATGGTCTGCTAAGACTAGAGTTGGGCCAAGCTTGTACATCCCCCAGTGAAGATGGAGAAACCATTTTGAATAAAATCATGCATGGGGCCAGAGTTCCAGCAAGACAGAGATCCATCAGCACAGGTGGTTTCAAGACATCTAAGGGAACAAGTATCCTCTGACACTGGGTACATTCTTGAAAACTAAATCTAAGAGTAGAGGTAGATTGTCTGTTCCCATGATCAGTCATGTTGGCATAGTAACGCGGCACAGCTGCAGATCGGGAATCACACGCTAAGCAAAAGCTTTAAAAGATGCACATGTTCACAGAGCACACACACATCTATACATTCATTCAACACACACACACACACACACACAAACACACAAAGCTATTCATTATAGATCCATCTATGAGCAATTCTACCATTTCCATAAATTGCTTAGCAATTAAGGGGGAAAAAAGCCCTCATAATTATAGGTTACATGAAAACATTTCTAAGGTTTACATTTAAGAAAACTGGAGTTGTTTATAGATGATTGGTTTTCCTATTGAAAAATATTTAAAAATACATATACAGGAACATCACAAAATAGAATGAGCCAAGCTCATTATTGTGTAGATTATTATTTAATCATCCAAAAAAATTGAGTCAGTTTAACAGAGAAATTTTTAACAAGGGTTTGTGCCAAAGTGTTCAACTGCATATTTTCTGAAAAGTTATACTGATGTTTGAATTTCCTTTTGCAACAGTGTTATTAGACCTTAGGAACATGAACTATGGATAAAAGTCCTCTCAAAGGTTTTCGCCAACACTTGCACTCTCTGCAGACTATGAAGACAATTATTGTTTATTTTTTTAATCTCATTTTTCTTGACCTTCCACCTTAAGATTGTTCATATCCTGATAACGTCATTGGAGTTGGCTAGTCAAGTTCCGATTCCATTGGTCCAGGACACTGTGGTTTCAGGCATGGAGGAATAGTAGGTCCTGAATTATTCTGCCAGGGCCACCACTCTCTGGATACCTTCCCAGAAATAAGCAATCTGCTCCCAACTGACTCTTCTGATGTGACTGGATCCCAATCACAGGGCATTCTCTGGACCAGAGTCTGGCGTGATTGATCCTCCTCATAATGAGGAAATCCACCCTGAATTTGCCCCAAATGACACAGCCTCAGCCCCAAACCCCTTCCTCCTCCCCAAAGGGAGACAATTATAAAAGTCTGAATCTGTAAGCGAAGGTGACTCTCTTTCCACATCCTGGGAAGCCAGTGCAGGAAAGTGGTCCAACATAGGATCCTTGACCTAACCATGAAATATCTGGTCCCCCAACCCCTACCCTGCGATCATCCACTTCTCTCTGATGGAACTTCAACTTCCCCCAATCTGGTACTGAGGCAAACCATCAAAAGGGCTGTGAACAAACATCCCCCCTACAGCCCCCTCCTATGCTGCTATGAAGCTATGACCGCCTCCTACTCCTCCTCACAACCTCCATTCCTGCGCCAAGGTTGTGGTCTAGTAAACACAGTCCTGTCTGTTGAGACCAGGTCTGGTTCCTCCTTGTGTTCCCTGTTGTTTGTCTTTTCTGGAAACCTTTTCCTTCAGGGAGGATGTGACCACTTCCATTGGGCCCCTGCCATGGTGGGGCGGGTCTCTCAGGTGAATTCTGAAATACACCTGCCTGCTCTGTAGAAAGTTGGTTTTCCATCCTCCTCCTTCCTAGTTGGGAGAGAGTTCTCAGTAGAGCCCTGTCCCTGGCTGAAAGGTAGCTCTCCTCTCTCTCTCTCTCTCTCTCTCTCTCTCTCTCTCTCTCTCTCTCTCTTTCTCTCTCTCTCCCTCTCCCTCTCCCTCTCCCTTCCTCTCTGTTTCTCTGGCTGCTAGGTGTGTGTGTGTGTGTGTGTGTGTGTGTGTGTGTGTATGTGTGTGTGTATGTGTTTTGCTTTGTTCTCCCTCTCTCCCTTTTTCTTTCCTGCCATTTCCACTCCTAGCATTGAGGACTCTAGCATGCTTTCATCTTACTTTGGCTGAACAGCACCCAGGGAGCAAACTGTTACATGGTAGAGCAGGGCCTTCTACAAGGTCCTTATTGACTGGTCCAGGGACCCTGCAGACAGCCTCCCTTCCTGATTTTCCTTGTCACTGACCCCGCCCCTCTGACTTTCTGTCAGTCAGACCCGCAGAGCAAGGACCGTTGCCATGAGTGATTCGCTAATAAACGTCTCTGGCCCTGTAGAGGTCAATTTCCCTTTATCATTTTCCTGCATTCTGTTTCCTTACAACCTCCTCAGTTTTCAGGAAGGAAATAAACTTTTCAGAGAGAAGAGTTAAAGGAAAATCCAGACGTCCCTGTCCCCACATCCTTTCATCCCTGAACCTAGCCGTGGGGAACCAGAGACATTTTTGGTAGAGACAGTTCCGGTCTCTCTGGTAAAGGCAAGTCTGCTTTCTTTCGGACATTTCCCAAGGACATTGTCCCAGGGACGTTTTTATCCCTGAGCCAGGAAAAATCTTGTCATTTCTCTCTTGGGATCTTTTACGTGTAAAGTGCCTAGCCAATACCCATCTCCTACCGTTTGGAAATATTCGTGATATGGTTCTACATGTTGTTGTGGGTCTTGGGGTCACCTAGCGAAATATCAAGTTTCTACGACATTCCTAATTGGACATCACTAACCATTGGACATGATTCCTTTTCATAAGGAAAGTAAAACACTCTTGAAAAATAGGAATAGGATTAGAAGCAGAGGGAGACATCTCCGAAGCCCAAAGTTCACTGAACCACTACGCTGTCTACACAAAAACCCAACTCTCTCCTCAATGGGGATGAAACAGTATATTCTGGATGAAATGGGAGTGACCATTGCCCCAGGAACATGGATGTTGGTTATCAAACCCCATGTTCCAAGAGGGAAGCATTTTCAGGAAGTTTTTATAATAATCAAATCACGAAACAAGAACTTTTCAAGCACATAGGTAAAAACATCAGAAATGTGGCTCACAGCCAACTGAGGTACTGTCCGTTTACCTCCTCACACTCTGTCTGATCACACTGTCAGCTTCTGTGTTGGTGAAACCTTGTGATCTGTTAACAGATTCCAAAGGAACACAAGAACACTGCTTGGACAGTCCAAATGATTTGTCTCATGCTCACAAAGCTGTTTGGGGAGGTTCAAAGGACATTAATGGATGTTAAAGGAACTAAAGATGACCCCCTAGGTAACGCTGCTCTCAACCTACCACATTTGAGCCTCTCCGCACACAGTTTGAAGGGGCCACTTTTGTTCTGACTACGTTCCCACAGGTCTCAGGATCGTTTGTAACTCATCCACACAGCACCTGCACCTCCAACCTTGGAGTGACGTGCAGTTTTCTTGAACATGGTCCATTGGTTGTGTGAAACCAGTTTTCCTCTCCCAACTGGGACCCTGCGCAGTCCGTCCTCCCGCACCAAGCTGTAACACCTAACCTTGATCTCTTTTCGCTCAGATTCAAGTCTAGGTTCAATATTAACTGGAAGGCTTTCGGCCTGGCTCTGTCTGTCTCTGGGAAGCACATCCCTATCTCATCCAGATGCTTGGCACCAAGATTATTAGGTGAAAACTCTATAATTTCCTGCTTGCATTGTTTCAAGACAAGAGAGGCATTTAATCCAACATCCAAGAGGTTATGACCTCTAATAAAAGGGTATTTTAGAAGATCCAGGGTGTCTTGCTAATGAACAGTTGACAACCCGGCAACAAGAAAACTGATCTCCTGTTCCTTCAAATGGTTTCCACCACGGTTGAAAGATGAACGGTTGACTGTCTATCAAGAACAGGACTGACCTCATATCGTTTCAAATAATCTCTGCTATGTGTGAATGAGCCTTAAATTGAGTTCCTCTAAAAGTGCTAACAAATGAGTTCCACTCTTACAATTTAGCCACATAGTCCCATGACACAAAGCTGTGGCTTTGTTTACACAGACCTTAGAGGCTTCACTGAGGCAGGTTTGGTCAGAGCCTTTCATGTGCTAAGTGGGTCGACTACAGGGGACTTTGTTATTGTTGAAGCCCTCTACTGGTTGGTTCTGCGCTGTTCAAACACACATCTATAAGGTTCTGGTTTGCTTTTCTGTGGCTGTGATAAATCACTGACCAAAAACAACTCAGCTAGGAAACGGTTTATTTCACGGTTTAATTCCAAAGTCACAATTCATGATGGAAGGAAAGTCAGGGCGGGAAATAAAGGAGGACCCTGGCTGCAGGAAGTGAAACAGACCATGGAGGAATGTTACCTACTGACTTGCTTCATCTGATGTGCTCAGCTATCTTTCCTGTACGAGTGAGTTGCCTGCATGTAGGTAAGCGCACCCATGTCATTCAAACCCTGCAGAAGAGGCCGTCGGATCCCTTTGAACTGCAGGTCAGGATAGTTGTTAGCTGCAACGTGTGCTGGGAATGGAACCCCGTCCTCTGGAAGATCAGCCAGTTCTTTTAACAGCTGAGCCATTATTCCACCCCTTGTGTACCTTTCTTATATAGCCCAGGCCCACCCACCCACAATGAGCTGGGGACCCCTACATCAATCAACCATCAAGCAGATTCCCCACACGCTTGGTCTCCCGGCAGTTTGATTTGGACAAGTCCTCAAGTGGTATTTCCTGTTCCCAGGTGACGCTCTGGACTGTGTCAAGTTGACATTAAAAAGTACCCAGCTAAAATAAATGAGACTAGACATGGTTCTTCCCAAACAAAGCCAAGTTATCAGCTTCTGGGGCCGTCCTTTACAAGGACCATCTAAGCTCCGAACATTCCTGGTAAATACCAGAAATCAGCCTTTCAAGGTCAGCTGACAAAGTGGATCTGAGTTTCTCTCATCTAGGACCTGGCATTCATCATAAGTGAACTTTTTATTCTTTTTTTTTCCTACCAAATGTCACCAGATAGAGCATCACTTAAAAGACATCCATTCTACAAACGTAGAAAATATTTGATCTATTAGATCTACAGCTGAAAACCTGAGGAACACCCTGGATTTTTCTGGACTGCAATTAAGGTTTCTGTAATTTAAAAGTTATGAGAAACACACCATAGTACCCATATTGATAGTCGGTCCAGGCACCCAACTCTGAGAGAAATAAAACACATAACTGCTCAACTAGCTGATATATTCATTATTAAATGAATTTGAGGATTCATACTAAAGACACTCATAAGAGTTTAAGAAAATATATTCCCCCTGTCATGATCTACCTGCTGGAATCTTCTTTGTCAATAGCTAACAAAACAGACGTTAAACTGGAGATTTAAACGCAAAGCAAACAGTTTGAATTCAGTTACATTGATAACCCCAGTAATCTTGGAGATCAATGGCACATAAAATGAATATTTTTCCAGCCAGGCCAACCAAGTATATATATATATATATTCATTTGGGGGCCATTTAAGATCTAATTAACTGTATTTTTGCCTGTGTTCGAGAAAAGAGGACTTTAAGAAATGGTTGCTAATAATGTTGTGATAACTAGTATTGCATCATAGACCTTGTGCCCAAATGCTTCCACATACTTACATTTCCAGAAATATTCTTCAGCTCTTTTCTTTCCTCTTAACAATGTGAAGAATGAAGTAAAATATGTCACGGTCTTCACAAAGTGCTAACTGTTGCTTAAGGGGACAATATATTTTTATTTCTCTATATCAGATTTAAACTAGAAAGCAATGAGGCCATATTTTCTTGCAGGCACACAGGTACTTGGTAAGCACCCTACTGAAAGGATGCCTGTGCATCTGTAACAGGTGCCATCGTCGAAGGGACTTGAGTTAGGTAACGCTACATCCCAGACTGGACTCAGCTCTAGGTACACCTCCCTGCAGCCCTCTGATTCTAGAATTGCTGCTGTTACAGGGAGACAGAAACAACCTAACAAGTCCCTGCCTGTGGGACTGTAAATAGACTTCCCACCTGTATATGTATATTCATATTGTGTGAAAATGCTGTCAAAAAAACTTGTCCATGGCAGTTTGCCGGACGCTGAGGCATTCAGAGGGCCACTCTGCACGCCCTCCGCGTATCCATACAAAGAGTACTCTGTAAGGAACTGTGTCCCTCTTCCAAACCTCTCCCACATCCCCTAAGTCACCTAGCAAGCAGATTCCTGTCTCTTCTCAGAGCAAGGTTCCCTCCATCCTTCCCCCAAAGCCTTAGTAGATGTTTGTCCTTGCTCCTCTGGGTGGACCAAAAATCCTTTCCTTTCTCTCTGGAGAGGAGATCCCTCCCCCAGCTGCTCTCCCTGGAGATAAGATGCAATCTTGGGACCTCAAGGAGGAGTTTGCCGCAGTGTCCTGTACTGAGTTTGAGACCTTACAGTCTAGAGCTGCCGCCAAAGAGAAAAAGAAATATGCCCATCTATTTAATGTCACTTCTGTGTTTTATAGCATATTGTGGTTGAATTTATACTTTAGAACACAGTACTTGTCTCACTGTGGTTTTATGAATCTGTAGGAAAAGTGTTGTTAAGAAATAAAGAAAGAAGAAAGAAAGAAAGAAAGAAAGAAAGGAAAAAAAGAAAGAAAGGAATTTAAAATGGAGATAGTTATCGTGAGAAAGGAATACTAGAGTTATCTGTCTGCATAACCCTTTCTTGGTAAGGTACCTGCAATAAATTCTCTTGTTAAAGAGTATCTTAGACTAGAGAGACGGCTCCACTGTTCTCACAGAATACCTGAGTTCAAATCGCAGCACCCACATGGTGGTTAACAACTGTCCGACTCCACTTAGTAGGGGATGCGATGCCCTGTTCTGTCCTCGGAGGGTACAGCATGACACTGGTGCATTTACACACATGCAGGCCTAACACTCATACATATAAAAAGAAACGAACACATAAATAAATAGTATCTTGGTGTCTGCCCTGCATATCTGCAGAAAGCATTTTTCCTTTGTGGTTTTAGGGTATGTAAGTATATGTGCTGGTAATCTCACAGTCTGTAACCTCAATGTCATAACAATGAACAAATAACCTGGGGAGTCCTCTGATAAGTGTGAAGAACGTAAACTTGGTGGCTCAAGTTTTTTCAGGAGGATACGGCAATCAAGTCCGCCCGCTGAAATAAACTGTCCTGATTTCTGCACGTAAGTCTCCTGGGTCCCTTCTCTGTGCCTGGTGGGTCCCCTGTCTCAGTTTCCCGTGACATTGCTAATTATCACAGGGAATAGTCATGGGTGAACTCACTGATATTTAGGAAATGTCCCCATGTCAGTTCTCAAACATGGAATAGATATACTGTTCACAATGTCACCTCAAATACTCCGTTTATCTTCAAATATTCTTGCCGAGTGTCAGCTCCCATGTGATTTTTAGTGTCAGATGACATATCATACTGATCGGAAATAACCAGATCACTGTTGCACCTGTAGGAATCAGTAAAATTGTGAGTAGGGCGAAGGGGAAAGGACATACAAAGACATTGGATAATGGGGACCAAAATACAGCTGAGACCGTGGCGTTCTGTGGGACCTTATATTTACAACGATTTGTAATATAATTCCAAAGTAACTGACTGCAAGTATTCAAAGGACCTAACTATTCCAGGGATTCACAACGGCAGTTAGTCTGGTCATTACACAGGTACGTATCAACTTATCAAATTCTACCTCATAAATGTGCATGGTTTTATGAAAATTTAAAGCATTTTCCAAAAAGTGGGAAAAGAAGTAATATTCTAAATACTGAAGACCATGAATTTACTTTGCTGTATGTATGCTCTAACATGTAGGGTGTCTACGCTGTGTACACTATTGGTCCGTTAATAAATATCTATATTGATTATCAGGTGGACTGCTTTGAAAACACAGTGCTGTGTTGCTGTGACTGTCATTTGCCAGGTTGCAGTTCCTCCTTGATCCATGTCATCTTCCTGTCGTCCCATCGTATCAAATCTTGTTAGATTTATCATTAAAAAGTCAACAGTCCAGGACTGGAGGTTATTTAGAGAAAAAAAAAGACCATTCAGATAGCTTAAAACATAGCAAATATATATGACTGATCCACTTTAATAAGCTCTTATTAAGACCAACCTATACCATTTGCTGTCAATCTCTGTTAATCTCTACGGCTAAACTAGAAATTCCACTTTATCACCTGAATGCATGCACAGGAATCAAGCAATAGGAAACACAGGGCTCAGTGCAGTTTGAGGTATTTTTCCGTTCACTAGCATTGGATCCTGTTACCCATGAGGAAGGGGGATGTCTATTTGACATAGTGTCTCTGAGTTCAATGAAAACGATAAATTGGATAAAGAATCAGTATTATTTTTTAACATTTTATTTATTGTTTTTATTTTATGTGCGTGTGTATTGCCTGCATGTATGTGAGTGCACCCGTGTCGTGCAATGCCTGCAGAGGACAGAAGAGGCCGTCGGATCCCCTGGAACTGGAGTTACAGACAGTTGTCAGCTGCCATGTGGGTGCTGGGATTCGAACCTCGGTCTTCTGCAAGAACAGCCAGTGTTCTTAACCGCGGAGCCGTGTCACCAGCGCCCAAGAATCATTATTTTTATACAATCAGGTTGGTCCTCACTTGCTCTTTGGAGATTGTATTTATTTCTCTCCTGCACATGGAAGCTATGAGATTCTCTATGGATATTTTTTTTCCTTTTTCAGAACAGGCAAAGTTTCAGAAACTGTTTATGTTATATTGCACAGTAGGCAATTTCCCTCCCAAACCTGGTGGTTCAGTTATAGTTTTAAAAACATTTAGTCTGGAGAGAAAGCTCAGTGGTTAAGAGTATTTAGTTTAAGAAGAGCTCAGTTCCCAGCACCCACATCAACTGGCAGAAACCATCTGGAACTCCGGTTCCAGGAGATCCGATTCTCCCTTCCGGCCTCTTCTGAGACTCTTCTGTAGACTCTTTTGCACCCCACACAGACACACATAATTAAAAATTACAGTAAGTCTTTTTAAAAATTTGAGCATGTTTTAATGCCTTAAAGATCTCAAGAGCTTTTGGAAAGCCTTTATAGAATATTTAAGTACTGTGGTTAATTACAACATCGATTTCCGGTTGAAATACAATTTTTTTCGGCATACTTCTAAATTGTTGGCTCTACTAAAAGAAGGTTTGGGAAAAGATGAGCTATTTTTAGAATAGTTCATTTTGATCATCGGATTCCACGTCCAGTAGTATAAGGAGCGTTTAAAATCCAGATTGAAGGCCATCGGGATGCTTCAATCAAGCTGTCAGCTGCCAAGCCTGAGGGCTTGTGTTCAATCTCTGGAAACTAAAAACAGAAACAACTGACACCTGATAAGTGTCCTCTGACCTCAACGCACATGCCATAGGACACGCACACACACATACACACAGACACAGACACATTAGCTACAAAATGCAATCGGAAAAGTTTTTAAAAATAGCAAACAAAATAAAATAAGGACTAAGTATCGTGTCCGTCTTCACAGGTGTGGACAGGGAAAGATAGAGTTAAAGGAGGTGATAGTGTCTGCAGGACCACGTTGGCGTCCTGTGCCCCATGTGGGAAGTAACTGTGCTCACCACATGTCCCCAACATGATGTGTTGCCTCATCCATCACAGGACCAAAGTCACGGAGCCAGTGGACCAGGAACTGATATCTGTGAAACAGGAGACCAAAAAAAATATTCTTTTTATAATAATTTTCACACAGATACTTGTAGTAATAGTAAGATAACACATCAAGGCAGTAAATAATAAATACTTTTAAGAAACTGCAGAGAATTCATGTTGTGCTGGTACAAATCCATTTGTCACCATTCACAATGAACTGTCAAAATACATTTAACAAAAGCCAGTTACTAAATTATCTGTGAAATCTTTCTTGTGTAATTCAGAAACGTTAGTAATTTAATTTGTTTCATAACCCATGCATAAGAGATTGAAATGATCTTCAAAAATGAAACTTTTCAGAGTCAGCCTGGGTTATAAGCACGGAAATGTGATAATTTTCTTTGTTTATAAGTTAGTTTCATTCCGTTGAATGTCAGCAGTAAATTTAAATTCTCTAAGCATAATTAAATTCTATCAAGTTGTTGACTTATGAAACATGAATAATAGAGTTTCGCTTCATTTATTCTTCATGAAGTTCTCCAGATAGTCTTTCAAAGACTTTTTTAAGGAGGGCTGGAGAGATGGCTCAGGGGCTGACAGGACGGAGATGCTCTTGCAGAGGACCCTGGTTCAGGTCCCCGCACCTATGTGGTGGCTATCAAGCATCCGTAACTCCAGTTCTAGGGGATTCAACACCCCGTTTTGACCTCTGCAGGCTTTGCACAGCACATGTGCACTTATATACATGCTGGTAAAATCGTCCATACAATTAAAAATTTAAAAATAGCCAGGCACATTGGCGCATGCCTTTAATCTCAGCATTTGGGAGGCAGAGGCAGACAAATAGCTGTGCAATCAAGGCCAGCCTGGTCTACGTAGCAAGTTCCATGTCAGGTGGAGCTACGGGGAGACTCTCTCAAACACCCAAAACAAAAGAAAAATTAATGAATTAAATAAATAGATAAAATTTGAGAAAAGAAGAATTTTAAGGAGACCAGATAGTTATCTTTGCTTTTTAAATTAATATTTTCTTTTTATTTTTTTATGTGTATGAGTGTAATCCCTGTCTGTGTATAACTGCACCTGTGTTGTGTAATGCCTGTGGTGGTCAGAAGGTGTCAGATCTCCTAGAACTGGAGTTACAGACAGTTGTGAGCTGCCATGTGGGTGCTGGGAATTGATCCCGGGTCTTCTGCAAGAACAATCAGTGCTCTTAACCTCTGGGCCATCTCTCCAGTCTTGAGGTAGTAATTTTAATTTAAACATTGAACATCATATGTTCAATAGCAGTGTTTTAAAAAAAAATTGGACCTGGCCATTTTCCCTTTTATTTCTCAGAGAGAACATAATTCAAATTACCTTGTAATTTTTAAACCTTCCGCAGATACTTAGATTATTATAATCTTTTGTTTAATTTCATCTTACTATGCAATTACTCTGCTTCTTAGCTCTTTTTCTTGTTACTGTGACAAAATACCCTCACAGACGCAACTTAAGGAAGAGTTTATTTAGCTCACAGATTCAGGGTACAGTGCATCACACACACACACACACACACACACACACACACACACACACATAAACATGGCTGTCATGAACATGTGGATATGTAACATTTTAAAATTAATTCACTAATCACCCATATTCACCTTTTAAAAAATATTTTGCTCATTTCTTTATGTGTATGAACATGTTACCTCTTGTGTGCGAGTGCACCCGTGTTGTGCAATGCCTGCAGAGGTCAGAAAAAGGGCTTTGGATCCCGTGAAACTGGACTTATGGGTGGTTGTTAGCTGCCACGTGGGTGCTGGGAAAACAAACCCAGGTCCTCTGCAAGATCAGCCAGTGTCCTTAACCTCTGGGCCATCTCTCCAGCCTTTGGCCTTCTCTTTTAAACACAATTAAAGAGCCTGGCAGGGTGACCAGTCCCTTTAATCCCAGCACGTGGAAGCCAGCAGCACCTGGATCTCTGTGAGATCCAGGCCAGCCTGGGATACATAATGAATTGCAGGTCAGCTGGGGCAACCAAGAGACCCTGTCTCCAGCAAGCAAGAAAACAAACAAAAGTCAAAAGAGAAACGTAATTAAAGATACTTGATTTAGGTGCACCATTTTTCTTACGAGGCTGCCTAGTGTAAACACTATATTGGCATCTCCGGAGCAAGTCAAGAATAAAATCCGATATGCATGTCAAAGTTTCACTCAAAGTTTTGTTTTCCAAAGTATGTTAGACTTGTCACATAATATCAAAAATGTCGTTTAAAATGTCAGTTGTGTAGTGTGTGAATATTTTTCAGTGAAAACTAAGTACGTGGAACACTAATTAAAATACAAGCCACTAAGACCGATACATGTGTGACACATGTTTGCATTTCAGATGTATATAGGAGGTGGGTGTGCAGCTGTGCTTGCGTACAGATTAAAGGACAATCTCAGGTGGACAAATCTGGACATTCGTCATTGTTTTGTACCCCCTTCTGAAGTGGGGTGTCTGGTTCATTGCAATGTCCAGCAGGCTAGGTGGGCCACAGACTTCTGGGGATTTTCCTGTCTGTTCCTCTCATCTCCAGACAAACTTTCTGTAATTAGAGGCAGTACTAATGCTTCCGGCGTTTGTGTGGGTTCAGGGAATTCTAACTCTAATCGTCCTGTTTGCTTGCAAGCACACCACCCACTAAGCTCCTTCCCAACTATTGAGTAATCTATGGAGAAAAAGTAAAATCATACGAATATCAGCTTTCAAAAGGACTTGATATTTACAAGGATGCTGAGCACCTATAAAGATACCCATCTTCTGGATTGTAATGGAATGCCCTGTGCGGATAAACCACCACACAGTTACCATGACTTTCTTTATTCTTGTATGTTTCTCTCTTGAATCTCTGGAGCACGAGTCCATGATTGTAGGTATTGAATTATTTCTCAAGGCTGGAGAGATGGTCTCTCTGTGCAGACCACTTAGCGGTCTTGCAGAGGGCCTGAGTTTCCTTCCTAGCTCCTTCATGCCAGTTAACCACCATGTATAACTCTAGGTCCAGGGGATCACATGCTTT
This sequence comes from Nannospalax galili, assembly GCF_000622305.1. Lineage (NCBI taxonomy): Eukaryota > Metazoa > Chordata > Mammalia > Rodentia > Spalacidae > Nannospalax > Nannospalax galili. Next base: position 185,188 of record NW_008353963.1, read on the forward strand.
CTTCTGGCCTCCCCACGCATTGTATGCGCACGTTCACTTACACGCATTCATGTACGCCAAACATTTTTAGAATCTTTATTTTTATTTTATGTTTATTGGTATTTCTCGATGAAAGGCAAGAATCAATCTTGTATTCGTAATCGGGTCCGGAAACTGCTAAGACAGTAAAAGATCCACGAAAAATCTTTGAATGAGTAAAAAAATTATGTGTACTTTGAAAAGCTATCACAAAATTCTGTAAGAATTCCCTAGGAGACTTCGGCAGTGTGTGTTTTAAGTGGTTTCCTCAGTGTTACCCCTGAATTGAACATTGATGCTAATAAGCTGACATCTGGCAAGCTAAGTCTCTCAATTTTTTGTATTCTCTCGCTAGTTACTGAATAATTGCCAAACATCCACGAAAAATCTTTAAATGAGTAAAAAAATTATGTGTGCTTTGAAAAGCTATCACAAAATTCTGTAAGAATTCCCTAGAAGACTTCGGTAGTGTGTGTTTTAAGTGGTTTCTTCAGTGTTACCCCTGAATTGAACATTGATACTAATAAGCTGACATCTAGCAAGTTAAGTCTCTCAATTTTTTGTATTCTCTCGCTAGTTACTGAATAATTGCCAAAACATAAATGGATCGATAGCAGTGGATAGTGAATAATTGCTAAAAATTGACAAATTGATTGACAACATTCAGTACGTACCGCAACGTCTCAAGTTGGGTATAACTGGAGGAATGTATACGTGTGTGGTTGTTTTTAATCTTGGTACATACTACCTTCTATTTTCAGAAAATGGCTTTGAAGATTTATTCCACTTACCATTAATATATATCAATAACGAGGAGCTATGTCTTTGTGTGTGTGTG
>NW_008353963.1:186242-188411 GCF_000622305.1 Nannospalax galili
TTGAATCTGGCCTGGAGAAAACAGCTGTGTGGAGGAAAAGGATGCTGTCCTATGAAGCTTATTTATTATTTGCAGTTAACGATCTGTGTTAGTCATTTTCTACACTGAAACAAAATACCTGAGATAATCAACTTACAAGGAGGAAATGTTTCTTTTGTTTATGGTTTCAGGCGTTCAGGCCATCAGTTTCTGTCCTCATTGCCTTTAGACCTTTGGTGGCACATCTTGTAGAGACCCTGTGGCAGAAGAAGTCACAATAAGTGTGTACAGAAAAAAAAAAAAAAAAAAAAGGAGGGAGAGAGAGAGAGAGAGAGAGAGAGAGAGAGAGAGAGAGAGAGAGAGAGAGAGAGAGAGAGGATATCAGACAGAGAAAACTGTTGGGGAAAACTCTTGGCAAGCCAATGTCAACCCTTTAATTGAACCATCTCCTTTCAAACCACTCTTCTGGAGTGATCATTTTTTTTTAAATTTTTAAAAATTTAATAACCACATGATTAGAAGAAGCATTTCATTACAGCTTTAACATATTCAGTAACACACTCCAGAGTAAGGATACATCTCTTTCAAAGGTGGCTGTAAATTATTAGGCTCACATTTCAAATAATACAGTCATACAATATTGAACTCACTATAAACGCTGTAAGACATAAAATTGAATGAGTTTTTACCCTTTAAAGAAGTATACACACAAGTATTGGAGATTTGAACTTCAATGTTTTGGGGGATGTGATTAAACCAGTAGCAACCAGGCTCAGTGGAGATCATCCAGCTGAATACCTCTATATGCATTATATATGCACACCTAGGCCTGTATCTCCTCTGTCTTACATAGGAACTTTTAGGAACCTACCAACTTTTTTTTAACTGTATTTTTAAAAAATTATTTATTTAATAACCACATACCCAAAGAGGCACTTCACTACAACAGCATTGACATATTCAACAACAATCTCCCCAGCCGGAGGACATCTCTTTCACAAGTGGCTGTAAATTTCCAGGTTCACAGTTGAATTAATACAGTTATACAATATTGCACTCAGTATAAGCTAAGGCGTAAAATTAAATGAGGTTTTAAACTTCGAAAAAGATCTCCATTTCGCTATCAAAACACACAGTTTCATACAGCAAAATACATTCCAGGGCTCTTGACATTGAGACGTTTTCACATGCATTTCTAATCTCTACATACATGACTATCACTGGTCACAGTCACCCACCTTCTGAGCTTCTCGGCATCTGAGCATGAATACAAACTCGTCAGATAGACAGCCTTCCTCTCCCACTAGAGCCTCCATACTCAATTAACATGACGTAAACTTCCATGCTTCCTCCTCAAATATAATACATTTTTAAAAATTTGTTGATTTTTTTTTTTGTGTGTGTATGTGTATATCACACAGGACATCCCAAACCATCTTATTTGACTATACACCCACTTCCCAGATGGCACCCTCCCATAGCCTCCCTCCCCCCACTGGAGCCCTTATACTCTGATATCCCTGCTACTGTCTGCTGTGTTGTTGGCACCCCCAGCCATTCCCCACTTCTTGCCCTTCTGGTGAATCTAGTCAGCCTATCTAGATTTTCGGAAGGTCAGCTGTTCCTCACCTAGCGGCAATCAGTTGTCGATATTCCTTTAGATAAGGTCTGCTGTTCATTTTCCCAGTTCTATGCTGGGTTACTATCTGGGAGTCCCTTGGGCCACCCTGGCCAACAACTCAAAAGAAGGTATCGCCTGTCTGGCATTGTTGCTTGTTACGTAGCCTTTAGCTATGCATATGGACTCTTAAGAAATTATATTGGTCCCTTTAATCTTTGGTTATACTTTCCTTTTGGGTGTTTAAGGCCATACAGCTGGCCCAGACAAACCAATTTATTTTTACTCTTAAGGTCGTTTGAGGATCTATTACTCAGGGGTCACATGGGCTTGGGAGGAGCCTCTGGCTCCTTTCTTTTACCAGTTCCCCATATGTGAAGATATGTCAGAGGTCCTGCTTGACCATGATTGGCTTCACTTGGAAGCATGGAGGAAATGATTCCTCTGTGTTGACCCTCCTCTTTGTAGACTGGACACTGGTTCAAGTCCATCTGATGGGGCCTCCTCGGCCTCCTAGATCAAGAGGACAGGTGACCTACCACCATTATAGGACATTTTGAGAGATGCTCATA
>NW_008353963.1:188616-191446 GCF_000622305.1 Nannospalax galili
CTAGACATTTATTTCTTGATCTGCTGTGTATAATTTGTCAGTAGGTTGTTGGACTAATATGGTTCCCTCTGGTTTTTAAAACTAACTAGACATTGTTTATCTCTCACATTGTCTCACCCCTCCATCACGGTTTTCCCCCCGTTCTCCCTTACTAATACCCTTCTCCTATGGTCTTACCTCTCTTGAGCTCCTTCTTTCCCTTTATCCCCTAGGTTCCTTGTATACCCTTCCTTCCCCCTCCCTTAAACATTTTGTAAGAGAAATGAGTCCTACAAAAGGATTCAGGGGATGGTACCTTGCATACAACTTAATCAATCAATAAGAAGAACTGGATTCTAGATCACAGGGGAAAAAATGGCACATCGAATTATAAAGACCAGAGCAAGATACAATATAAAATGAATTCAAATTTAACCCACAGAACATACTTTAGATATAAAAGCACAACTCATCTCCAGGGGAATAACAGATTTTTAAAAATATTTTCGTTTATTTATTTATTTTTATTTTATGTGTGTGAGTGTATTGCCTTGCATGTCTGTGAGTACACCCGTGCTGTGCAATGCTGCAGAGGTCAGATGAGGGCTTCGGATTCGCCTGGAACTGGAGTTAAGGACGGTTCGTAGCCACCATGTGGGTGCTGGGAATCGAACCCAGGTCTTCTGCAAGACCAATCACTGCTTAAGCACTGAGCCATCTCTCCAGCCCCCAACGGATTTTCTTTTTTTTTTATTCTGAAGCCAAATATAAGTATTCATGGCCCAAGAACACAGATTCTGGTGACCCCAAATTCCGTATTTCAGTGTGGTAACGGTTTCATGGAGTTTTTATAGTAATGTCATAAATGAAGACACTTCAGATACACTAGAGGAAACATTATGTGGGGAGATACAGCGACAGAGAGATCTCAGCTATAAGCACGGACTCTATCGAATGCAGCTTAGCCACTTGGTTGGTGGGAGGTAGGGGTTCTTTGATACATTTTAATGGGTCTTTAAAGCTGTTAGTCACAAGATGTTAAGTGAGAAACAGAGGTGGGTTTGCAGTGGCTATTCAAGGGCTGTGCATGGCCCCAAATAATTTGTAAATGGGCTCCAGATCTGCAGCGTTCCAAATTCTCTACAGCTGCTCAATTGCTCATCAGCTGGTCAGCCTTGCAGGAAGTTCGGGCCAAGATGCAGGGTTATTCTGGGAACTTTGAATCACGATTCATCCCATGCACCTCAGAATATGGTTCATGATTTCTGATGTGGGTTACCCGGCTTACCTGTGCTTTTTCTGGCATTTGTAAGGTCTGACTAGGGCTTGCAGAGATGGCTCAGGGGTTAAGAGCACTGGCTGTTGGTGCAGAGGACCTGGGTTCCCTTCCCTGCACCCACATGGCTGCTAACAACCATCTGCTACTCCAGTTCCAGGAGATCCGATGCCCTCTTCTGGCCTCCACAGGCATTGGACATATGTGTGCAGTTACATACATGGAGGCAAAAGGCTCATGATACAAAAATAAATTTAAAAAATTAAACATTGCTGCATCGTAAAATGAGGAAAAGTAATATCATTAAATGGGGAATAATTTATTTTTTAGTTCAAAATTGCCATGATGCATGTTCTTAGCTTGTAAATTCATTTAATTATAACATATATGACAGCATGCATGAAATTCAGAACGAAGTCTAGGGCTGCAGACACACGACGGGGGATGTCTAAATTTGAATAAGATTCATCACATAAAATACAAAAAAACTCAGGGCTGGAGAGATAGCACAGCACTTACGAACACCGCTCTTGCAGAAGACCCGTGTTTGAATCCCAGCAGCCACACGGCAGCTAACAAGTGTCCATAACTCTGGTTCCAGGGGATCCCACAGTCTCTTCTGTCCTGTCACGGGTGCACTTACCTACATGCAGGCATAACACTCATACACACAAAATAAAAATAATAAAAAATTAAAAAATATATACAAAAACTCAATAAAAATAATTAACTAAAAACAAAAAAAGTGTCCATTGAAAGACCAGTGCCATTAATAGGAAATTGCTTCTACAATCTGTATTATAAAGTAAGAAAATCCTCAGATAAACTATGTAGGTGGTAAGACTGCTTCTCAGTCCTGCAGAATCCCACAGTCATTACCATAATTAAGTCCCAGTAATCAATGCTGATGGACTGTCATTTCCCATATGATAAAAGCCAATTTTATTGGATTATTGAAAACATCCTAAAAACACGAGGCGGAAAACATCCAAGCTTCCCAACACAAACTTTAACGTTTATTTATGAGTGTTCTGCCTGCATGTATGTAAGGATACAAGTCACATGCAATGCCTGCAGGCATCAGAAAAGATCATCGAGTCCCCTAGAATTGGAGTCAGAAAGGGTTCCGAGACTCTATGTGGCTGCTAAGAACCAAATAAAGGTCCTCAGCCAGGGCGCCAAGTGCTCTTAAGTGCTGAGACATCTCTCCAGCTCCCCAGCCCAAACACAAAGTTTACTACTCCGTTTCACTGTGGGTAATTTACATGCCCTGTTAAGTGCTGAGACATCTCTCCAGCTCCCCAGCCCAAACACAAAGTTTACTACTCCGTTTCACTGTGGGTAATTTACATGCCCTGTTAAGTGCTGAGACATCTCTCCAGCTCCCCAGCCCAAACACAAAGTTTACTACTCCGTTTCACTGTGGGTAATTTACATGCCCTGTTAAGTGCTGAGACATCTCTCCAGCTCCCCAGCCCAAACACAAAGTTTACTACTCCGTTTCACTGTGGGTAATTTACATGCCCTGTTAAGTGCTGAGACATCTCTCCAGCTCCCCAGCCCCAACACAAAGTT
>NW_008353963.1:192229-192919 GCF_000622305.1 Nannospalax galili
TGAGAATCTTCAACTTCAACTCTGTGAGAGTTGACCTAAGTTGTCATCTTGACAGGATCTAGAATCAGCTAAGAGACAAACCTCTAGGCATATCTATGAGGGGATTCCAGACTGGATTAATTGATCGGGGAGGACACACACTTTAAGCAGAGTCAACATCCCATAGACTCTTGCCATGAATGTATTCTTTCCTTGCAATGTCGGTAGGTGCATCACTACGTGGCCCAGGGGGTCAGAAGAGGGTGTCGGATCTGCAGGAACTAGAGTTGGGGTTCTCTGCAAGAGCAGTCAGTGCTCTTAACCTCTGAGGCCCATCCCATAGACTCTTGCCATGAATGTATTCTTTCCTTCCATGTCGGTAGGTGCATCACTACGTGGCCCAGGGGGTCAGAAGAGGGTGTTGGATCTGCAGGAACTAGAGTTGGGGTTCTCTGCAAGAGCAGTCAGTGCTCTTAACCTCTGAGGCGTCCAGCCTGGATACATATCAGTTTTGAAGAGTTCTTTTTAATGGGCATCATATTGATATTGGCTTGCGAAAATTTCACTTCTTCCTCTCAGAGTCTACAAACCAAGGTTGGACCGCGGCGTTCCTTACGAATCCAAGCGGTGTTCGCAAAGGAAAATTCCTGCCTGCCAGGAGATATAAACTTGGGATTCTGTACTGTGTTAATAACTTACAAAAATGTTACC
>NW_008353963.1:193586-194680 GCF_000622305.1 Nannospalax galili
GTTAACAGTATTCTAGGATTACCAAGAGAATCGCATAACTTCTAAAACCCAAGATCAGCATTGCAAAACCCCAGATAAAAACACATGCAATATCAACCTTCCTAGCTTAAGAGAATACTCCATTATATAGATCCAATTAAAAAGGACCATGATGCTGTATACAGTAAATAGCAGTTTGTTTGGATGGCCATTTATGAAGAAAGGCATTGATATTTCTTCTGACTTTGGCATGTATAAAAATTCTAAATACAGAGTTGCATTCATGTTTAGTTTTTTTTTTTTTTTTGTGTGTGTGTGTGTGTGTGTATACATGCCATAGGCCAATGCCAGCGATCATCCTGTTTCTTTCCACCCTATTATTTATTTTTGAATAAGTTTTCCCTGTAGCCCCAACCGACCTGAAACTCAGCATGTAGACCAGGCTTTCCCTGATCTCACAGATCTGCTTCTGTCTCCTGAGTTTGTGATTAAAAGTGTGTGCCACCACAGCTGAGTTCCACCTTATTTCTTAAGACAGGGTCTATCACTGAACCTAGCACGCATCAATTTGTCTAAAAGATGGGGCCAGCGGGGCTGGAGAGATGGCTCAATGGTTAAGAGCACTCATCAGTCTTACACAAGAATGGGGTTCGATTCCCAGCACCCACATGGCGGCTAACAACTCTCTGGAACTCCAGTTCCAGGGGAATCTGATGCCTCCATCTGACCCCCACAGACATTGCACGACACAGGTACACTTACACACATGCAGGCATAACAGTCATATGCAAAAAATAAAAATAAATAATACACCTCTGGGTTTTACATGGGTGCTTGGGTGAACTCAAGTACCTATGATTGGGCAAAAAGTTTTTTACCAATTCAGCCATGTCACTAACACGCCAGATTTAACCTTTGAGTTGAATTACTTGCATCTGAAACTCCATGAAGTTACACAAAGTTTTATTGTACTTAATATTCATGAACAAAGTGTACAAAGTTATTTGATATGCGATCACAAACTTGGGCATGAATCCCCAGTATCCAAAACACAGTAACAGCAGATACTAGCAAATTTTAAGACTTGCACTATTATTAACCACATATTGAAATCT
>NW_008353963.1:197956-200916 GCF_000622305.1 Nannospalax galili
ATATGTATTTTAGTATATTTAAAAGCATTATATGTACACATCTCAAGTACCACTTGAACTGCTATAACATGTATACAGTTGTTCCATCAGCTCTGTAGTAGATTGATTCCAAGACGAACGTGAATACTGAAAAATTCAAATGTTCCAGATATTGTCAGACAGCACAGTGCTTGATCTAATGCACACACATGTCCCTTGTATATAAAGTCACTACATACTGAAAAGAATGTAAGTACTACGTGAGTTCCTGGGGTACTTTATTGTTTCAGGAAGAATAACTTGAAAAATGTGTTTGAATGTTTAATACACACATGGTTTAAAAAATATTGGTTGACTATACAACCCCCAGGATACAGAGAACTAACTGTACCAGGATGGTCAGTCAGGAAACAGAGAGGGATGAATGCTGGTAGTCAGTTCACTTAGTCCATTTGGTTCAGTCCAGGACGTCGGTCCATGGAGTGCTGCTGCTTATAATAGGACAAGTCTTTCCTTCGTGTTTAAATCTCTCAGGGAATCTCCTCACAGAGGCAGGCATAAGTGTGTCTCCTAGGAATCCCAAATCCATCGCATTGACAGTGAAGATCCACTTATGGTCCACAACTTTATGACTCACACATTTTAATTCACAAGTATCCTTGTCCTGACTCATGAATCTGTATCACTGTCTTTAGACTCTTTGCAAAGTGCTATGGCACGGGTGCTCCGAATTGCTGTTCGTTAAATTAATTTTTATAATCTAAATTGTGTGTGTATTCGGATTCACAATCATTGATAATTCAAAGCTCTGTGCAGTGAGCATTGATGAAATTTGGACGCTTAGGATTCCAGCATCCTAAAGGAAAGCAATTAACATATAACAATTTTGCAACTTGATGTGATCCCGAGTGATCTTGTTCCATAATTGGTCTAGAAATAGCCACAGCGGTAGACAATTTATACAAAATTTAGCTACATCAATTAATAAATATTAAATTCTTTAAAATTTTTTAAATTTATTTTCATTTTACACGTATGAGTGTTATGCCTACACGGGCGTAAGCGCACCTGTGTCTTGCAGTGTCCTGAGGATAGAAGAGGTTGTCGGAGCCCCTGGAACTGGAGTTAGGGAAGATTGTTAACTGCCATGTGGTTGTCAGGATTCAAACCCTGGTCCTTGGCAAGAACATCCAGTGTTCTTAAGCACTGTTCCATCTCTCCAGCCCCCAAACTAAATTCTCGATGAGCGCAAACACACTGTATACCACATGTGAATGTGTGCTTGTGTGTGTGTGTGTGTATGTGTGTAGGTGTGCATGCACATGCATGTGTATGTGATGGCCAGAAACTGATGTTAGGGGGTGTTCCTCCATTGCACCTCACTTTATTTTTTGAGTCAAGGTCTCTCACTGAGCCTAGAGTTCAACAATTTGATTGACCTACTAGACACTGTTCTGTGGAGATCCACACGTCTGCACAACCCTGGCAGCAGGTTTAGAGGTGCACAGCACCATATCTAGGTCTTCTGTGTGTGGTGGGGATTTGAACTCCTGCCCTCAAGGTTCTACAGCAGACATTTTATCTGCTGAGCCATCTACCCCAACCCCTCAGAGAGTACAAAATTCTATTGATACATGCTTCCTTGGTTCTAGAACGACCACTAGAAATATATTGTGAGTGCTATACATAAATTGACCATTTGCCATAACCACATTAAAATGCAAAATGGAAAAGAATGTCATAAATTAACTTGTCAAATATTAGTTGTGATGCACCCCATATACAAAAAGTTAGATCCATGCTGGCTCACCATTGACTTCAATTGTGAAATGGTTTGTATTCTTATTTTCCTGGGTCTCTTGGTTTTTTTTGTTTTAAATAGGAGAGCGCTCTGAACGTAGAGCATATATTTTTTACAGTTGCTATATGTCAAACGGACATGGCCATGTCTGACTATGAACCAAATAATACGAACTATATTGTTTTTGCATCAGGATGATTTCCGTACTGTTGTTTCTGTATCTTATACATACACCATATGCATAACTTGTAGTTTGGGAATTTCTCTAGTTGGGAGGATGGATACTGTCTATGGTGGTTGGAATTGGGAAGTGCCATCCAGAAGCTCCAAGCATTTGTACACTTGGTTGGCTGGCGGTGCTGTCTGGGAGGGTCCTGGAGCCTTTCGGAGTTGTAAGCTTGCTCAGGAAGCATGTCACAGGGGGCTTGTGTTGAGAGCTCATAGCCTTGCCCCACTTTCTGTTGATTCCTGTACTTCCTGCGCCTGCTTGAAGAGATGAGCCGACTGCTTTCTGCTCCGGATGCCCCCTTCCATGCCTCGGTGCCAAAATGTACCCTTATCCCTCTGAAACCATATTAGTCCAATAACCCCTTCCTTCTGTAAGTTATTAGTTACAGTAAATAACTAATACAAATGCTTATGAATGAACGTCTAGCGTCTCTTAGGAAGTAAACTTTCAACAGTGATACAAAACACTGACACTTAGTATTCATCATTTCTAGCTTCCTCTGTTCTTGCTGAAACAAAATAAATTTACAATAGCAACTTAAGGAAGCTAGAACTTGCTTTGTTCACAGTTCCTCGTCCAGTCCATCACTGGTGATGAGCGCAAACACACTGTATACCACATGTGAATGTGTGCTTGTGTGTGTATGTGTGCAGGTGTGCATGCACATGCATGTATGTGTATGTGATGGCCAGAAACTGATGTTAGGGGGTGTTCCTCCATTGCACCTCACTTTATTTTTTGAGACAAGGTCTCTCACGGAGCCTAGAGTTCAACAATTTGATTGACCTACTAGACACTGTTCTGCGGAGATCCACACGCCTGCACACCCCTAGCAGAAGGTTCAGAGGTTCACAGCACCATATCTAGGTCTTCTGTGTGTGGTGGGGATTTGAACTCCTGCCCTCAAGGTTCTACAGCAGACATTTTATCTGCTGAGCCATCTACCCCAAC
>NW_008353963.1:201081-211050 GCF_000622305.1 Nannospalax galili
TATATGTCAAACGGACATGGCCATGTCTGACTATGAACCAAATAATACGAACTATATTGTTTTTGCATCAGGATGATTTCCGTACTGTTGTTTCTGTATCTTATACATACACCATATGCATAACTTGTAGTTTGGGAATTTCTCTAGTTGGGAGGATGGATACTGTCTATGGTGGTTGGAATTGGGAAGTGCCATCCAGAGGCTCCAAGCATTTGTACACTTGGTTGGTTGTTGGTGGTGTTTGGGAGGGTCCTGGAACCTTTGGGAGTTGTAAGCTTGCTCAGGAAGCATGTCACAGGGGGCTTGTGTTGAGAGCTCATAGCCTTGCCCCACTTTCTGTTGATTCCTGTACTTCCTGCGCCTGCTTGAAGAGATGAGCCGACTGCTTTCTGCTCCGGATGCCCCCTTCCATGCCTCGGTGCCAAAATGTACCCTTATCCCTCTGAAACCATATTAGTCCAATAACCCCTTCCTTCTGTAAGTTATTAGTTACAGTAAATAACTAATACAAATGCTTATGAATGAACGTCTAGCGTCTCTTAGGAAGTAAACTTTCAACAGTGATACAAAACACTGACACTTAGTATTCATCATTTCTAGCTTCCTCTGTTCTTGCTGAAACAAAATAAATTTACAATAGCAACTTAAGGAAGCTAGAACTTGCTTTGTTCACAGTTCCTCGTCCAGTCCATCACTGGGGGAAAGTCAAGTCGGCAGGATCTAGAAGCATCTGGTCACATAATGTCCACAGTCAGGAAGGAAAGAGGGAATACATGGCCGTCTCCTTCTCCTACAGTCCAGAATAAAAACCAGCAAATGGTCTCACACACAATTAGGATGCGCTATCCTGTACCACAAGGAAGAGAACACCCCATACGCACACCCAGAAGCCTGTGTCCTGGCAGTCCAGAATAAAAACCAGCAAATGGTCTCACACACAATTAGGACGCGCTATCCTCTACCACAAGGAAGAGAACACCCCATACGCACACCCAGAAGCCTGTGTCCTGGGCGGGTCTCTGACACAGACTAGTGACAGTAGCCATCACAATTTCTTGTAAGTCGAATGCTGAGCCTAGAGTGAGATATTTTCATGGGAAATCTTGGGGCAAATATGATCCATACATCATCCCACATATTTGCACACTCAACTGGCTGACACTTAATCTGAGAACCAGACTTTTGTGCTACTTTGTTTTGCTTTACAGTAAGAGATGAGTCTTACTGTCTTGCAAACACGAGCCAGAGAACCCAGCGCCTGCGTTATTTTGTTCTATTTTACACTGGAGATGAACCTCACTATGGTGTACACACTAACCTCGTGCTCTTAGAGTCAAACAATAATTCTCCTGCCTCCGCCTCCCATGTAGCTGGGACTACAGATACTTACCATCAAATTCAGCTGACACCTTCACATGGCCAAGCACTTTTGGTATTTGGTGTTAATTTGGATGATGCAGTTGTGTGACTTAGGGTTTCATTACTGTGCAAAAACACATCAGACTGTCAACTTAACAGAAGGAAAGAAGGGAACGGTTGAAGGTCTGAGGTAGGGTGTTTGTGAACATGTTCAAGGACCTGGGTTTCATCACCAGCACCAATATCTATTTAGATTCCTGCCATGGTCATTTGGCTCCATTGCTGTAGACCTCTAAGGACAGAAAGCATCCTGGTGTTAGCGCACGTTGGAACACAGAATATTCACATCCTGGTACCCTGAAGATAGAGAGGAAGTCATTGGGAGCAAACTAAACCTTTCAAAGACATGTCCCCAGTGACATTTCCACCAAATAGACCCCACTTGCCTTCCAACTGCTCTTTCCAATGGCCCTTTGATTCTGTTACTGTTTCCCCTGAACTGAGACTTTTGCTCCGTGATGAAGGCTGGTTGGTCATCACGTTCATTTAGAGGTCTAGGAAGCTCATGATGATCCTCAGTCCCAGGAAGTTCACAATGTTACAATATATCCTAGACTAGGTTACAGAAGCAGGACACAGTTGCTGGGGGCAGGGACTGTGCGGGAAAAGAGTCATTTCTTGTGTACAGGTTGAGCTTGGAGCTGTGCGGATAAATCTCTTGTGACTTATTCTCCGTGTTTGGATGGGCCTCTCTCTTATACGACTGCCTTTGAGACACCCATACTCCTGTAAGAAACCCCTCACACATGTTCCTGTAACTAAGACCCAATAATCGCACTGCTTCACTAAACTACAGTTGGATGGAATTCTTTCCTGCATCAATGCAGGTACTCTCTCTGGCATTAACACAGTTAGTTCTCAGTAAACAGGACTGTCATTAGACTGTGACTTTTGCTAAACTGTGAGTCAAACCACCCATTGATAAACTTACTGAGACCGTCAAAGCCTTTGTGTTCCAACTGCCAACCAAAAGGCACCATCTCTCAGCACTGCCCTAGTGGGGACCCAAACTTGAACACATGAGCCTTTGGGGACATTCAACATCCAAGCCATAGGACTGTGCATCTAGCCTCATCCACACACCTAGGTTCCTGGGGATACACGCACTGCACACTCAACGGCCAGCCTCACGTCTCTACCAGTCTGCACATGTTTATAGCTAATCTGGGCTGAGCCTTGTGGGTCGCAAAGTTTCTCGTATCATTTCACTTCGTACAGGAGAAACTGCTGAAGACCACAGTTCCACACTGGAGGGTAATAAAACTTGCTCTAGTTCCACCTCGGTGGAGAAAGTGCAATTTAGCCAGTGGACTTCAAACGAACAGAAGTCATTAAAGACGGTTCCAGGAACAATACAACTGCCTCGCAAAGTGGCTCAGCTTATTTCACAACTTCAAAGGCTGACAGGATTGAACAGCCTTTAGCAGGATATTAAGGGTGCTGTTAAACTTCACCGGTCCCTGAGTCAGACTTCTGCTAACAGTAGACAGATGTAAATGGATGATAGACTCTATGCTTAAATAGCGATGTTCAATACCGTACTTGGGATATCAAACAAAATCGCCTGTCCTGAAGAGAATATAATCCTGTTGGCGCCAACCCGCTGATTCAGGAGGGCCTTAGACGCTTCTTAGAATACTTTCTAACTACTGCTGAAATGTGCATCTCCAACTGTTTGAACTTAACAAAGAAGACACACACGTGATTATCAGCAAGGAACAGACCGTGCTGTGTGAAGAAGGGAAGCACTCCACATTGTTTTGACGCACTCCACAGGAAACAGTGGCTACCTTCCATTCCAAGAGAGACGGATGTCCTATGTTCAGTAGCTTAGAGGGCCAAGCAGTCTGAGTTTCTCATGACAAAAGACTCCTTCCACTTGCCTTGGTAAGAGATAAGCCCTCAAGGGCACCTAAATTATTTTCCAGGAAAAATGGGAGTATCTTACACAACACAAATGTGATCTGAACTTAAAAATAAGATGTTTTTAAGCCCCCAAATCAATGGGCTTCAGGGGAAGAAAATGCAAATGTAAACAGATTTTGAGACATATCTTTAACAAAATTAATAAGACACCAATGAATGAACTTCAAATATCATAAACGCAATATGTATGTATATAGAACCTCCATAATAAAACTGAATAGCTTTGTAAAAAGAAGAAATTAAGATACTAAACTTTTATTCTTTTTTACGCATTTCTAGAAGTTCCTTATTATGGTTAAAAACTGGAGCTATGGAATGTCATGGCGTTTTAATAAAATATGCAATAACAACGTTGGGCTTCAAGCCCCAAAACAAAGAGTTAACACATATGAATCATTCAAATTGGTAGTTTCTGATTAATTAAGCTTTTAGCAGATAGGAAGGGGGCTTGCTAAGTAAACTGCTTGCTACCCCAGCCTGAGGACCTGAGTTTGTGGAACTGAACATAGATGGACTGTTTTTCTCTCACAACATAGACTTTTTGTTATAAAGTTCCTTTGAGACAGGGTCTCCCTGTTCCTGGAACTCACTATGTAGACCAGGCTGGCCTCAAAATTACAGAGATCCACCTGCCTCTGCCTTCCAACTGCTGGGATTAAAGGTGCACTCTACCAGGCCTGGCCTTGGTACCTGAGTTTGGATTCCCAGCACACATGTAATGATCCAGGCATGGTGGTGTGTGCTTTTAGGAACAGCAATGGGAGGGAGAAATAGGCAGATTGTGTGTGCGGGGGGCAGGGGGGGCACGAGGCCAAATGTTTGAGCTTCAAGTTCAGCGAGAGACCATCTCTTGAAACAGTTACGCAGAGAAGTGATTGGGGTCCACGTACGCCCGCACTGAAAGCGTGATCTGCATGTGCAGCTGTCACACAACATGTACACATATGAACACAGCTTGCACGACCCACTTTGCATTCACACATTTACCTAGTTTCTTTGTTTACAGCGAGTGCGTGTTGAATACGTTCTGTGGAATCTTCTCAGTTTTGTTTCCGTAATAAACATCTGACCGTGTTTCTGTCCAAAGGTGTTATTCGATAGGACAGAAATACATCAGCTGCGTGCGGGTTTGTGTCCTGTGTTCAAAGGCACGACAAGAAAAACGGAGGCGGTTATTTTATAGAATTGGGGCGATATTTTACAATGCTCATTTATTATTTCTGAAACGTTGCATCTCAGTTTATAAAGACAATGAATATACTTTGGATGTGAGCAGGAAATTGTTGGCTCTGAAAGTCAAGATTACAGAAAATTTTGCAATGTGCACCGAAATGGAGCTGACACTGACATTGGATTCTATTTTCAATGTGCCACAACAGGCCAGGCGTTGTGACACACGTCTTTAATCCCAGCACTCGGGAGGCAGAGGCAGAAAGAGCTTCAAATTCAAGGCCAGCCTGGTCTACCTAATCCGTTCCAGACTAGCCCACGTTACACAGGAAGACCTTGTCTTAAACCAAATATACAAAACCATTTCTACCTCCTCACTAATGTGAATCGTGAACCCAGATTATCAAAGGACTCACTGGTAGGAGTTAAGAGTCCTTCGGAATATGTCCAAGAATGGTACAGTTAGATAATGTGGTAGGCTTATTTCTGGATCTTTGAGAGAGCCCCAAACTCATTTTCATACTAACCGTCCCACCAACAATGAATAGGTTCTCCCCTTTCCCCATGTCCTCACCAGCATGTGGTGACATTTGCTTTTAGAATCTAAGCCATTCTGACTTGGGAAAGCTGAAATCTCAAAGGAATTTTAATTTGGATTTCCTTGGTGACTAAACATTTTGAATTCTTTTGAGAACTCCGTTCGGTTCCAGGCCCTGTTCTAGAAGGAGTTGATGGTTTTCACAATAGCATCCTTATGAAATGAGCCTTGGTTAGCATCAATGGATGAATGGATAAGGAAAATTACACACACACACACACACACACACACACACACACACACACACACACACGGATTTATTCAGCCCTGAAAAGTAAAGTCATGTCACATGTAGGAAAACAGCAGAAAACGAACATCATCTTAGTAAGCAAACTAAACAAGATTCAGAAAGCAAAGCAGATTTTTATTTCATCTGTGGGAAACACAACAATGATCAAAGACATTTAAATGAAATGAAACGATTAAGGAAGAGAGGATCGTGGGATCATAGGAAAGGTGGGGTTAACAGAGCAGAGGATGGTGAGCAATAAATACGATCAGTATGTGTAGTTCACGCGTGTGAAAATTTAATACGGAAGGTCTGGAGGGATAGCTCAGTGGTTAAATTTACTGTCTGCTCTTGCAGAAGACCCTGGTTCAAATCCCAGCACCCACATAGCAGCTAACAACCATCAGTAACTCCTGGGGAAACAATACCATGTTCTGTCCTCTGTGGGCATCACATGCTATTACACTCATACACATAAAATAAAAATAAATAGATCAGTTTCTTAAAATTTCACATTGAAACCCATTGTTTTATAGAATTAATATGCTTCTAAACAGAAGCACAAATTAGATCCACAGACCACACATCCGGCATGCTTGTGTACAACTGTGTTATTTCTGGAAGCTCGAGGAGAGAATCTATTTTGTTGTTGTTTTCTATTTTCAGAGATAACCTGAATTTCTTGGCTTGTGGCCTCTTCCTCCATCTTCAAATTCAGAAGTTTTTTTGAATTTTGTGTTCTGACCCGTGCTTACGCTATCCTCTCTACCCTCCTAACGACTTCTTGTAAAGACTCTTGTGCCGACATGGCTATCGTGTGGTTAATTCATGTGTGTCAGTCATTTTCTATGTTTGAAAGAAATACTTAAAAGAGGGAAGGTTTGTTTTGGTTCATGGTTTTTGGGGAACAGAGAGTAGGCTGGGGTCCCTTACATCCATCTTTTGACCTTGTATTGGGTGCCTGTGTTGGGGCAAAGCTGCTCACCTCATGGAAGGCAGGAAACAGAGAGAGACTGGAGTTATAATCCTTATTAGGACACATCCTGAATGATTAGACTTCTGAGAGAGAGAGAGAGAGAGAGAGAGAGAGAGAGAGAGAGAGAGAGAAACTAGGATTCGAATAGTCTTCTCAAGGGCATATCAAGGTCATCTGTGTAGCTTGTAGTTCTTAAAGGGAGAACTGGTTCCCAGGAGTGTCACCAGCTAGGAGACACCCCTTTAGCACAGAGCTCACTGTGAACAATTCCTGTCATACATGTACAGTTGAACTATCTGATATCAGAAGATCCATGCCTGGTTAATACCTACAAAATCTATTCTGCCTCATCTGATGGCAGAGTCCCACATTCCTGTTATCAGAGACTGGTTGCCTTTGAATGTCTAGTCACAGGTTTACAGAATGAAGTCGGGCAAAGGAGCGTGGAAGAAAAGAGCTTGAAGTCAGCCTTCAAACGTCGAAATTTATGAGGGGATTAGGGAGTGTTTACTGGTGGCAGCAGATGCCAACTCTGATATCTAGCTATGACGATGACATGTTCAGATTTAGTCAGTGTATACACACACACACACACACACACACACACACACAGACACACACACACTGATGACATGTTCAGATTTAGTTAGTGTATACACACACACACACACACACACACACACGAAAATGCACGGGTCCATAAATGATTTTCTAATGAAAAGAAGCTCTGTATGATGGAAAGCGTAAGAAAGAAATGAATAGAACAAGGGTAAATCTTTGGTATTTTGCCTCAACTGCGTATGTTGTAAATACAGGCAGAGCAGCTCTTAAGCTCAGAAGACATATGTTCTATGTATGTGTACTGTCCTGAGGAGACAGAGAACACGTACTCAGAAGTTCTGGATTTGCTTTAGAAGACTATTAAATGATGGCCCAAGACCTTCAGCCAATCTGTTTATTACTTTTCATTAATTTACTGTTTTGAGAGCGTCTTACTGTATAGTCCCAACAAACCTGGAACTTCCTACGTACAGCAGACACTGACTTGTCTGAATTCAGAAAGATAATTTGCCTCCTTTTCCTGAGTCCTGGAATTAAAGGAAATACCACCATGCCCAACCCACATGGTCATTTTAAATTTTATTTATTTTTATGTTATGTGTATGCGTGCATTGCCTGCATGTAGGTAAGGGCACCCGTGTCATGCAATGCCCACGGAGGTCAGAAGAGGGTGTGGGATCCTCTGGAACTGGAGTTACGGACAGTTGTTAGCTGCCATGTGGGTGCTGGGATTCAAACCCGGGTCTTCTGTAAGAACAGTCAGTGTTCTTAACCGCTGAGCCATCTCTCCAGCCCCTACGTGATCATTTTAAAATGTTGCACCAAGAGCCTTTGATGGTTAGAGTTAAATGTGAACTTGAAAACACCTATACTCACCTGGCAGGTGGACTTCTAAGCATTCCTCTGGGGGGTTATCTTGATTACTTTTACACCACTGTGGGTGACAGCATCCTGCAGTTGGGATCGTGGGCTCTGTACATGCAGAAAGCAAAGTGTGTATTCAGGCTCCTGCCACACTGACTTTCCCACCGTGCTGGGCTCTGTCCTTGCAGCGTGAGCTGGAATAAAGTATTTGTCAGGGTATTTGATCAGAACCACAGGTAAAGAAAGAAAAGAAACCCAACACTCTGGGTATGGAATTGAGCTTATTCAGGCCTCTCTGAGTCTTAGAATATTTTAGCATAAAATCCAATCTGAAAATCAAATCCTACATTTATTTTTAAAACAAAAATCTTGAGTCTCTCTTGTGGCAAATCCTAAATTCAAAATGCTTTAAAATCTGAAATTATTTTCTAATGAAAAGAAATTGTAAAAGGGAGAGAAAAAGACCATGAAAAGATCATTTTTGAAAATATCAATGGTGGGTACTTTGCCTCAACTATACACACACTAAATATGTTGTCACAGTTGGTACATAAAATAACCTGGAATTTTCTTATTTCTCCAAAGCGTTGAACTATGGCTTAAAATTACCTTCCACTTATGTGTATTAGGCATGTTTTCAAACATAAAGGAGTGGCCTAGAGAGATGATTCATTGGTTAAATACACTGGCTTCTCTTGCAGAGTGAAGATTCAGTTCCCAGCACCCACGTGGCAGCTAACAACCATCTCTAGTTCCAGTTCCAGGAGCTCTGATGTCCTCGTCTGTCCTTGGAATGTGCTGTACAGCACACAACACAGGTGCACTTACATACAGGCATAACACTCATATTCCTAAAATAAAAATAAATAATAGACAAAAAATGTGTTTTAAAGAACTTGATTGAACTCCAGCCCCTCAGTAATCTAAAAGCCCATTTTACCAATATCATCCACGTCGTACTTTGAGTTTATTTCCTACGCACGTTAGACTAACTCTTGGAAACACAGTCCTCCGTGAATCTCATTCCCTAAGAGGTACAATGTCCTCTTTCAAATCTAAGACAAGTGATTGTCACTTTGTTACTGCATACCAAGTTTCATACCTGAACAAGTTTCATGCAAAGGTGTATTTTATTTACTATTATCATTTCATGTGTAGGAGTGTACTGCATGCTGTGCATAAGTGCATCCGTATCCTGCAATGCCCACAGAGGTCAGACGAGGGCAAAGGTGTCAGATCCTCTAGAACTGGAGTCCCGAGTGGTTGTTAGCTGCCATGTGGGTGCTGGGAATCAAACCCGGGTCATCTGCAAGAGCAGCCAGTGCTCTGAGCCACTGAACCACCTCTCCAGCCCTGGAAAGGCATATTTTTAGAAATGTCTTTAAAGCGACACTATCGCATTCTAGAACCTTCCCTGCCCCATGATGCTCTGACTTCTCCTTCTCTTCCAGGCAGTATACTGAAATGATTGTACAGGTTGTAGTCTTCTTAACTTTTCCGTTCACCAAGTTAATTGTTTAATGTACCCTCCCAAATATTGAAAGAGGAAAAACTTGCATGTTGTTGAAATAAAAAGCGATGAGAAAATACTTTTGACATATTATCATGTGTTTATATACCCAATTTGTGCTCTCTAGTAATAGGTGAAGACCAACCTGTTAGGCTTGCGTAGAACAACACCTATTCCTTCTTTTGTGTATTTAGCGACTAAGAATGAATGCAAATCTTATATACAA
The DNA here is from genome assembly GCF_000622305.1 of Nannospalax galili. Taxonomy (NCBI): domain Eukaryota; kingdom Metazoa; phylum Chordata; class Mammalia; order Rodentia; family Spalacidae; genus Nannospalax; species Nannospalax galili. Next base: position 210,561 of record NW_008353963.1, read on the forward strand.
AGCTGGCATGCAGCGTGCAAAGAGCTTGGAAAAGTACCCCTTAAAAGAGAACAAACGGGCTGGAGGGTTGGCTCAGTGACTAAGAACACTTGCTGTTCTCCAAGGAACTCAGCTTCCATCCCCAGCACTAACGTATCAACTCACAACCATCCATAGCTCCAATTCCAGGAATCGGACACCCTCTTCCTACCTCTGCCTGTTGTGCAGGACCCTCAGTAAGTCCAGTTCTAGGGGATCTGATGCTCTCTTCTGTCCTCTGAGGATACTGCACAGCACACAACACGGGTCCTCTTGCATACATGCATGCAAAGTAGTCGTACACATAATATGTGTGTGTTTAATTTAATGTGTATGTGTGTATTGCCTGCATGTAGGTAAGTGCACCCGTGTCGTGCAATGCCCACCGAGGACAGAAGAGGCTGTCGGATCCCTTGGAACTGGAGTTATGGACAGTTGTTAGCTGCCATGTGGGTGCTGAGATTCAAACCCG
>NW_008353963.1:213081-223178 GCF_000622305.1 Nannospalax galili
AATGAACAGCAGACCCCAATTCCATCCAAAGGAATCCTGACAATGTATTGCCGTAGATGAGGAACAGCTGATCCCTCCTGGAACAGGGACCTCTGGCTGACTAGATTTACCAGAAGGGCAGACAGGGGGAATGGATGAGGGTGCTGACAACACAGTGGACAGTGACAGGGATGGCAGAGTATGGAGCCTCTAGTGGGAGAGGAAGGCTGTCTATCTGACGAGTTTGTATTCATGCTCAGATGCCGAGGAGCTCAGAAGGTGGGCGACTGTGACCAGTGATAGTCATGTATATAGAGATTAGAAAAGCATGTGAAAACATCTCAATGTCAATTGCTTTGGAATAAATTCTTCTGTATGAAAAAAAAAAAAAAGTTGTGCTGTAAAGTATTCCTTGAGAAATGTTTATAATTCTATGAGAATGTAAATAGTTTCACAGTAATTGTTTTCCAGTTAGAATATTCTAACTTAATTGCAGCGCAGTCTCTTTAATTTCTTGTTCATTAATTTTTAACTAACTTCATAAAAGAATAAGAATAAAAAAAATGTGATTTATTTTAGAAAAAGTTACCTGGACTGCTGAAAAGAATGTATATTCCACAGCTGTTGGATGAAATATGCTATAAACATTTATTAAATCTACTTATTCTATGTTGTAATTTAAAAAAAAAAGGTTAGTATACAATCCTTTACATTTTAATGCTTATTTAATTTGTATTACTATCTTTTCACATTATTTACAAGATTATTACAGGGTCCCAAGTACCCTGATTTTTAACCCTGAAAAGATATCATGTCCAACCTTGCATTGACCCACAGCTGTGGATTCGTAATTTTTTCCCTTTATCAATATTTTCTAATAAAAAGGGCCATGTATTGAAGCAGCAAATGTTTTATAACAGAAAATCTGATAGGAAATTAGTAAACCTTTCGTATGTTTTCTTGTCATTCACAGGAATTACTTTACATTTAGTTTCCTCACATTGAGTTGTTTTGACTAAAGCGGGCTGACTTAAAGTAATGTGGGAATATATCTCCTATTAAGAAGGAAAATTTTATTCCACCTGTGAGACCTATGCTGTTCATCTGGTTGTCTCTGATGACTTGGTGTTGCTGTCGCTGCTGACCCTTCAAGACCCAGAAGTTTCACAACATGTTTTTACTTTAGATTTCTTTCTTTAACAAATGTGTCATTTGTAACCCTTGCGTATGCCACATCGGGTGAGTCACACGGACACGAGGAAGAAGTGAAGGAGGAAAGGGAGGACAAAGAGACAAACAGAGAGAGGTGAGGAAAAGTGCAATAATATCAGCACAGTGTTTTATTGTGAAAACTACCTACGTGTTTTGAATGAAGAGGGAAAAGCAAAGCTTCTTTCCCCGTTTATGTGTAGACTTCATGAAGTAACCAAATAGCAATTTCAGGAATCTCTGCATCAAGGTATTCTCCAATCCCACCGAAGGCAGATTGTAAGATGCAACTGTACAAGAAAGCACAAGTCTCATCTCAAAGGCGGTGAGCACTAGTTTACTCTGGACACAAATGTAAGCCACGATGGCCTGAGGATACCGACTCAAGTTACCCCAAATTCCATGTTCCAAGGTAGAAGCGGTTTCATGAAGATTTTATAGTAACCAAACAAAGAAAACGCATAATCATAACACTTCTCTAATACGTTAGTGGTTACAGAGAAATGGAGAATCTCGCCTATAGGCATCAGATGCTGTCTGACGGAATATTGGTGGGTGGAGGGTGGTCTGATAATGTATTCAAAAGGTTTTTATCTGTTAGTCACAGGATGTTAATTCAGAGACAGAAGTGGGTGAGGACTACCTAGTTAGGGTTAAAGGTGACCCAAGATAAATGGTAATTAGGCTCTGAAGCTACAGGGTTCCAAATCCTCCAGGATCCCTGAAGTTCTCATCAGCTGATCAGCCTTTACAGAACGTTCAGTTTCACGATGTAGTTTTTTTGGGAACTTTTGTTCACACAACCCTGTAGTCCCAAAGAAAACTGTTATTTTTTAAGCTGAAATACCTTTATTGGAACGGAAGAACTAAAGAAAATTTTCAGTAACATGAGAGAAAAACTTGTCAATATTTTACAAAATGGAAATCCTTCCACGTTCCGAAACTGTCCACTTTTTTTTCTTTTTCTTTTCAGACAGGGTCTCCTTACAGCTTCCGGTGGTCTAGAACTGGCCATGTACCCCAGACTGACCTGGATCTCACGGAGATCCCTCTGCCTTACCGACTGCTGGGATTAAAGGCACGGACCACTAAAACTATCCCAAAACATAGTTGAAAACACTCAAAGGGAAAAAATCCATGCGTATTTACTTTAGATGCATTTTGCTGACTTTTTTAAAGTACAGAGTCTCATATACCCCTTGAACCCAAGGTTCAGACACTTTTTTAACTGCAGACCTCTAATGTATCCCAGACCTCCCTTGAGGTAGCTATGCAGTATGAATGAAAGTTCGCAGAAAAGCTGCGCCTTAAACCTGAACATTCTAAAACAGGCGATTAGAAATCCAGTGACTGTGGATAGTCAGACATGTTGCAGATCGACAGCCTAATCACCATTTATCTTTAGCCCTATAACTAGCGGCTGCTTACCCACCTTTTTCCTGACCTAACATCCTGTGACTAACAGATAAAAACCTTTTGGAATCTAATGTATCCCAGACCTCCCTTGAGGTAGCTATGCAGTGTGAATGAAAGTTGGCAGAAAAGCTGTGCCTTAAACCTGAACGTTCTAAAACGGACAATTAGAAATCTAGTGACTGTGGATAGTCAGACATGTTGCAGATCGAGAGCCTAATCACCATTTATCTCTAGCCCTATAACTAGCGGCTGCTTACCCGCCTTTTTCCTGACCTAACATCCTGTGACTAACAGATAAAAACCTTTTGGAACGGATTAACTTATCAGACCACCAGCTTCCACCAGACAGCGTCTGATGCCTAACAGGTGAGATTTCTGTTTTGCTTTATCCCCCTATTTCATGTTTCCGTCACTGTATTTGAAAAGTGTCCTGATTTATGACTTTTCTTTGTTCTTTTACTATTAAACGTTCATGAAACTGGTACCACATTGGAACATGGAATTTGGGGTGACCTGGATCAGTTCTCAGGTGGTGGTCACTCATATTTGGCACAAGAATAAAATATCTCTTATCTCCTTTGAGGTCAGAGTTTTCCTTTTCTGTTGAAATCACCTAAGGATGACATTGAACTTTTGATCCTCCTATCCCCACTTCAGAAGGGATAGAATGAACAGAAACTCACCTCCACACCCAGCGTATTTCAGACTAGAGGTGGAACCAGAGACCTTTTGTCTGGTAGCGTTACTGATGCATCTGGGGTCCCAAGAAAACGACCATATAATCCAGAGCATTTCAGCAAGGCAAAACCAAGTGACTCTGAATCTACCCAATGCCATATTAAAATTACCTTTCCCGGGGCTGGAGAGATAGCTCAACAGTTAAGAGCACTGGCTGCACTTCCAGAGGACCTGGGTTTGATACCGGGCACCTACCTGGTGGCTCAAAACTGTCTGTAACTCCAGTTCCAGAGAGTCCAGTATGCTCCTCTGGTCTAAATGGGCATTGTTTATACCCATGGGCAATATGCTCACACACATAAAATAAAAATAAATAAGGATGACATTTCCCTTTCATATCTTATCCAAACAAGAGATTGGTTGTCCCCCATTAGTTGAGTTTAAGCCACACAATGTCAACTGTGATTAGTTCATTTAAAGGGGAAGTGGACATTCTAGTATGAATTTTGAAACTTACGGAGGTGGACTTTCAGCATACAGACAGAGTCATAAACGTGTAAGGTCCATGGAGCGTAGCCGGTCATAAAAGTAACGGAAGAGGATTGTGCAAGAATAAAGAAACCATAAAGCTACAAGGTACAACTGACTCGTTAAGCAGTATATAAGATGTAGGTTGTTCTAAGACCCTAACTAGGATACTAGAAACAAAGAGGGGCATGCAGTTTTTAAAATGCTTTTAACAGAAAGCATTGCATCTCTTACATTAATTTTCTTACACACTAGGAGAAAACCTGCTGCAGGGTATAAGCCAACGACTGAGAGCTGTAACTTTGATTTTGTTTATTTTTAATTTTATTCTATGCGTCTGAGTGATTTGACAACGTGGATGTACAGGGGCCAGAAGAGGGAATTGGACTCCCTGGAACCAGAGATACAGTTATTAGTTGTTGTGTGGGTGCTGGGAACGAAACCTGGACCTTCTAGATGAGCCAGTAGAGAAAGGTCTAAGTTTGAATCATCACTTTAACCTTACACAAATGTCAGCCTGTGAGTTCTGGATTCATAGCTTCTGAGACCCTTTTAGGTGTCCGGCTGGGAAGGGCAAACTGGAGCTAAAGCAACTGCCGATTGTGGTTAGTTCTGGAAATCTGGGAAAAGACACGATGGTGCATTTCAATTCTATTTTGGACACTAGGCAAGACCTCCACCAATTACATCATGTCTCTAGCTTTTTTGAATATATTTGACCTACGGTCTTTTGAATCTTGATGTGCGAAGCCTGGGTATCCAGGGTAGACTGTATTGATTCCATGTTGCGAGAAGGAAAGGCACCAGCTACTATGTATGCAGTTTCGGAGGTGAAGGAGGACGTGGTTCTCTCCCGGAAAGAGATTTACAACTTGTCAGGTCACTTTCACAAAGAGAGTAAAGTTCACACAATCCATGAGGCACTGGTGGGTGGGCCCGTGTCATGTCTTGTATTGCTTAAATATGCGTATCTCCAGCCCGATATTTAAAATCAAATCTCGCTTCAGGATGCAGCTGCTGGATTTCAGGAAGGGTCACTGAATCTCTCTGTCTGTGTTCCCACTGTGACCTTATTGAATAAATCCCTATCTCCATTTTTACTATTAATTTGGTATTGTAATTGGGGTCTCAGAGATGGGTGGCCAAATTTGACTTCTCACACACAGGCTGATTAAGGAACGTATGTCACTGAGACCCCAGACCAGGGCAAAGGCAGATGCTAGCCCAGAAATTGAAGCAAACGTCAAAATGTATTCACGAATAGGAATTTCAAAATTGTCATCAGTAGTCTCTGTTGTAACTAAGAAAGACTTTGCTATGTGTAGCAGGCTGGGAATTCTAGGGAAAGCATTGGGGTTTGGCAAAGGAGTTCTGTCTGCAGCAGAGAATGGGAAAAGGCGGTCCTAAGGAGAGAGTTGAGCGCACAGTAGGTAGAATATGGCTTACAATCTGGGATGGTGGGCTTAGGGGCCAGGCAGGGCTGGGCTGGGCGGAGATGACTCCAGTTGCTTTTGTTAAGCAGATGTCAAGGTATAAGCACAAGTCTCACCTCAAAGGGGGTAAGAGGTGGTTTATTCTGGAGCCAAATATGTGTGACCGTGACTCTGGAACATTTCTGTCTGAGAACATTCATTCACAGTGAGTTTTTTCGTGTGGTGTTTCATGTATGTAATTTTCAGCATGCACAGACGAGCAGGCGGTCTAAATTGGCCTGTGTAGAGTTCTGGGAGGTTAGCCTGACCCAGTGTGGAACACCACGTCCGGTTGTGCAATCTCGTGCAAATAAGAGCTAAGAAAAAAACAGGGTCATGCAAATAAAGGCAGTCGTGGTCAGAGGGTCAGGTTGTAAGGCGCCTCGCTGCAGACCGCTCTTATCAGGTTATCACACTTGGCAGCTAGCCGCTTAAGTCTCCTGGAACACACTTGGGTAGATCACACGGCTGCCTCCGTTTCCTGGTCTCAGAGTAATGAATTTATCTCCACGGCTTGTAAGGATGCAACAAGAAACTTTGAGCCTCCTGTTAGTGTCAAAGAGCCTCAGAGAAACTGAGTAAATCTGGGCAGGATTTCACACACTGTAAATAAGCATGCAATCTCCTTTTGCCTGCATTAACATGCTTGACAGGGATCAACAGCACCCCAGGAGCTCCCGAACACCTCTCTGTTCGCCTGAAGTGCTTGCATCCTTCATTCTGATAACCCTCTGCCACTCTGTCTGTGATCCGGAAAATAATAGGATAAATAACAAGCCAGGCAGGACCCTGCCAGCCAGCAAACTCTGTCATGTGAAAGGACACATTTGCACAAAGGAGGAAACTAGCTTGCTACTGTCATTTTCCCCCCAGGTTGGTGCCATGTCATAATTTTATATTTCCGAGCTGACAGTGTGTTCGCTGACTGCCTTGTGCCTTGTTCTGTCTCGGGAATGAGAGGAGTAAGAACCGGGAAATAAAACCAGCATATGATGCAAAGGAAACGGCAGCAGAGTCAGGGGTGGGTGAGGGGCAGAGACAGCTCCATGGGCCCTGTTTCAACAACCTGAGGTGTTCCCTTAATCTTCTGAGAGTATGCAGTCAGCAAAACCAGGAGTCCCATCTTCAAAGCAGAAAAGAAAATTGGAGAAATGGGACCAGCAACATTCGGACCTCTCCACAAGCACTGATGTTCTATCATTCAACTAGTCATCGTAGAAGATCCGTTCATATAGGATGCTGTTTCTTTGGAAAACCATATTTCATACCTGCCACATGGTGAGTTTCAGAGAAGCTGGAGGTACATTGGCCCTGTCTCACACAAGCTAAAAAATTAAATAAATAAAAATCAAACAAAAACCTATATCAATAAAAAACAAACAAAAACCTATATGCTTGGATAGTCTATAGAACATACTATATGAAGAACTGATGTGCGGTAATTTCCTCCAAACTATGATCTTCCATCTTGAAGGGAAAATCAGTAAACAACAGGATGTCTGAAGGGCCGTAGGCACCAGGCTCTACTGTTAGAAAGATACCAATAGCATGTCTAATGTGACATCAAAGAAGGATGCTCTAACTTTAAACATTTAAACAACAGAATGTTCTAAAGAAAGGCATGGAATAGGATCTTTTGAGGGAAGCTGGAAAAGTCCAACCTGTAGGGAAGCTCCTTAAGCCCTGGACGTCAACAACAACCAGAGGAGTCCAACGTTCAGGAACCAATTGTTCTTTATTATGAACGATGAAGGACCACAGTTTTTCCACGGGATGGAAACTGACGTCCTGAGGCAGCTGGTCTCACTTTTTATGTGGCTTAGGAGAAAAGACCAGGTATTTCTGTGCAGTGCTGGTTTTTATTTTTATGTTGTGAGGGCTTGGGACAGTAAGCTTTGAGGTTATGGTTCTGGGGTTTGGAAGCAGGAAAGTGGGCATATGTTTTCCCAGACAGCGCAGTCAGTGGGTTGGGGGTTGGGGTTTCACGGAGTTTCCGGCCGGGTTTTCTCAACTTTGGGGCTTTCCAAGTGGAGGCGTTTCCCTTTCACAACCCTTACAATTTTCTGTCGTTTGTTCCGTTTCAGGAATGAGTGGACCTTGGTTCCTGTTTCCCCAGGAACAGTTTCACTCAGCAACACCATTGAGCATCACTCTTAATTCCTTCAAAACAATAATGCAGTCTCATCCGTAGGCTTTAAGTGTTGAGTTGCATCAATCCATAAACCTATTTTAGAAGCCATGGAAGAAATAGAGGCCATTGATAGATATGATAAAATTGTTCCCATTTATAAATTCTCAAGAATAAAGTCAGAGTTGTATCACTGAGATTAACATATTGTCTAGGCAGAGTACTGAGATATTTAAGTGTAAAAGACCACGTATTATTTTATTTGCTCGCTTCTGACAGATATAGTGAACGCAAATAGTGGACAGTGTTAAGAACTGTGGATCTGGACAGACGCTGAGCGGTTAAAAGCAGTGGTTGCTTGTGCAGAGCACTGGGGTTCATATTCCAACACCCACATGGCAGCTCACAAGCATCTGTAGCTCCATTTCCAAGGCCTCCGGTACCCTCTTGTGGCCTTCCTGGGCTTTGCACAACATGGGTGCTCTTGCGTACAGTACAATCAGGCAAGACACTCATACATGTAAAAGAAAATAATAAATAAAAATAAAGTAAGACGTGGAGACGTGGTGGGTCTCTAAAGGTACTTGATGTCAACGTTGAGGTCACGTGTTCAATCCACTGGATTTTTGTGGTGTATAATTTGCCCGCTGACCTCCCCACTCCTCGGCCATACCACCCCCCCACACACACATTCACAAAAAGTAATTGAATGTAAACTTTAAAATAAACAAATTGAATGAAATCTTTTTGTATGAGTATATTGCCTGCATGTATACAAGTGCCCCTATGTTGTGCAATGCCCTCAGCAGAGGGTGTTGGAGAGGCTCTCCGGTCCCCTGAGGACAGTTGTTACCTGTCATATAGGTGCTGGGAATCGAACCCGGGTCCTCTGCAAGAGCGGTCAGTGCTCTTAAGCACTGAGCTGTTTCTCCAGCCCCTAACGACATCTTTTTTTCTTTTTTTTTAAAGCTTTTTGCATGTAGGTATGGAGGCTCCGCACCCGTGTCATGCAATGCCCACGGAGGTCAGAAGAGGGCTTCGGATTCCCCTGCAGCTGGAGTTAAGGACGGTTCATAACCACCATGTGGGTGCTGGGAATCGAACCCGGGTCCTCTGCAAGAGCGGTCAGTGCTCTTAAGCACTGAGCTGTTTCTCCAGCCCCTAACGACATCTTTTTTTCTTTTTTTTTAAAGCTTTTTGCATGTAGGTATGGAGGCTCGTTTTATTTTGTGAGCTGTTTGTTCCTTCCGTGTGTGCAGTTGGACGGGTTCAATGTTGAAAATGCAAGAAAATAGATACCGAAATCCTGTTTGGTGACAATGGAATTTACCATGATAAATCAATTTGTCAGTATTTGATTGTGTTTGAAACTTATTTTAAGATCATAGATGGTTGACGATCCTGCAGTAAGCTACCACAATTATTTGTCTTGATTTTTTTAAATGTAATAGTTGGGGAAATGATTAGGGTAAGTTTTCTCAGTCAGTGTGAAGCTTAAGGTCAAAAGCAGTAAGATTATATGTCTGAAACCATGATAAATCAATTTTTCAGTATTTGATTGTATTTGAAACTTATTTTAAGATCACAGATGGTTGACGATCCTGCAGTAAGCTACCACAATTATTTGTCTTGATTTTTTTAAATGTAATAGTTGGGGAAATGATTAGGGTAAGTTTTCTCAGTCAGTGTGAAGCTTAAGGTCAAAAGCAGTAAGATTATATGTCTGAATAGCCAGAAATGAATGGAGACCATCAGCCTGCACGTCAGCGTTAATTTCGCATTTTATTCTCATGAATTCATTAAGGCAGAGCTGATGACCATGAAATAAATTTAATGAATTTCTCTCACGGCCCAAAGCTAAAAATGTCCTTGGGTTTCTAGGCAACCAGAGGTCAGTGTGGGCAGAAATGTTTGGGGTTCTAATTCCAGATCTCGTTTCTGAAGGATTTTAGGGTTACTGCTGCAAAGAGGGGGATGTTAGAACAGCAATCAAAGTTCGCTGAGGCAAAGTTCCCTCTCGTGCCTAGGTAGAATCCAGTCGGCCAATCATCTGAGCAAGGGCTCACTTGAAATGCGGGCATACCCTAAGTCGTGTTGAAGAGATGGGCTGAATAATGAGTCCTTTAAGGGGATAACATGGTGTTATGTCCCAGAATCCGGACCCCTACTTCAATAACCTGCCAGCCCACAGCCTTGAGGAGTAGATCCCCTACTCCTGTTAAGGACTCCAAAAAGAACTCGGGCATCATGGCCCATGCCTTTAATCCCAATACTCTGGTATCAGAAGCAGGCAGGTGTCCGTGCCCAGCCTCATCTACAGAGAAAGTTCCAAGACATCAGGTGCATAGTGAGAGCCCCTCTCAAGATAAATTACTTAAGGAACACAGGATTTATGTTTGTTGTACTTCACATCCCCTATGGTTTTGGGCTTCCTTACTCTTTCTTTAAAGCCTCCTTGCATCCCCTGTGGGTGCTTGGGTACCATGTGTGAACTCCTTACACGGTCAAACAGCATGGCATTGTCCTCTCAGGCTTCTTTCTCTTCCTCCAGGGAGCTGCCAAGATTTACAGCTTGCCGGAGGACAGAAGAGGCTGTCGGATCCCCGGGACTGGAGTTACAGACAGTTGTTGGTTGCCATGTGGGTGCTGGGATTTGAACCCGGGTCTTCTGCAAGAACAACCAGTGT
>NW_008353963.1:224924-228863 GCF_000622305.1 Nannospalax galili
ATAAAGACAAAACATGCTTTCCTTTTACTTTTTAAAGGGATGTTCTCTTCCATTTTTAATGAAGATGCAGTGTGGTACCTGCACACATGAATGGATTTACAGTATTTACACACCACACTAAACAGCCACTTCCATTTCCTACATTGTATCAAATCATGACATTGTCACAGAGTCCCCTATAAACATATAAGGTTAAATAATAAACGTTAGTAAAAGCAACAATTTGCCTATTCAGATTCCCTTGGTAAGGTCTTCTAAACTGTTCGTTCTCTGTGTTTGGAAAGTACGTATCAGGATTGAAAATAAAATATGTCAAAGGTGAGCAGAAAACAATATTTTACCATAATTAACACATCACGGATATTTACAAATTGTATGTGCATTATATTTGTCTGTGTGTGTCTTTGTAAATGAGTGTGAATTTGCACGTGTCAAGGCAGTGCAGGTCAGAGGCTCACTTGCAGGAATCCGTTCTCTCCTTCCTCTGGGTGGAGGGAGAGAGATTTCAAGTGATCAGCCTCGGTGACAGGGGCCTTAACAGGCTGAGCAATCTCAGCAGCTCCCATACTATGTTATTAATCAATGAAAAGGAAGATTTCAGTCTCTGTGGATATGAATGAATTCGTACCAGCAAAACGATTTTAAAAATAACGCTCAGCATCTCATGTGCCTGCTCTAATTCCCGTAGTGTTGAAGAGTGTGATTTCTCACATGTGCTATTTCAAGGTGGAGAGAAGACACTCACGGAAACCACTATGATCTTGACTTTGGAAACTATGTATCTGATCGAGAGTGAGGTTTGATGCCAGTGACTGCTAGAAAGGACGTTGACAAGGAAAGTGCAAACAACCTCGATGAGAGAGCGATCCCAAAGGTCTCCCATTAAAGAGCATATCGTATATTTGTATTTATGGATTTTTACTTACTTTATATGTATGAGGGCCATCCCTCCCTGCCAGTATGGAAGTGCGCCCATGTCGTGCAGTGCCCCTGAAGGCCACAAGAGGGCGTCACATTCCCTGGAACTGCAGTCACTGACGGTTGTTTGCTGTCACATGGGAGTTGGGATTCAAAGTCTGGTCTTCTTCAAGACAAGCCAGTGCTGTTAACCACCGAGCTGTCGCTCCAGCACTTATATTTGACTTTATGATTGTGTGTCTGGGTGTGCATGACTGTGTAAGGAAAATAATATACAAATGCTCTGTGATTCATGCCTGGGCTACGCTTAATAAGCACATAGGAGTCTCTTTCCATAAGACACATTCCAGTGTTTTTACCTTTAGGACTACTAATATGATTTAGTGGGAGTGGAATGTGGGGGTTAGAATTAAAATGCCCCCTCCCACTCCAAATGTTTGGACATATTTTCCCTGGTGATACTGTTTTGGGAGGCATTAAGAGGCGTGGCCTTGAGGTCACTGAGGGAGGGTTTCAGAGTTCTCAAACCTTCCCAGATTTCCAGTCACTCTCCGCTCCCTGTGCCCGCCTGAGGATGTCAGTCTCTGTTTCCGGCTCCTCCTCTCATCAGCTCCTGCCAAACTGCCTCCCCTCCGTGATGGACTCTAATTCCTCTGGAATGCTAAGTTTAAATATACTGTTCCTTGTATAATTTCCCTTGGTCACAGTGTTTCATCACAATAACAGAAAAGGAAGTAATATTTATATTTTATGTGTATGAGTGCTTAGTGTGCATTTATGGAAGTCCAGCCATATGGACACTGACCTTGCATCCCTGAACCAAGTCCTTCTTTCTCTAGAACTGAAGGTATGGGTGGTTGTTAGCCTGCATATGGGTGCTAGGAGCTGGACGAGAGTCCTCTGCACAAGCAAGTGGTGCTTTTGAATGCAGAGCCATATCTCCGTCCTCCCTAACCAATACTTAAAAGCTGTGTGTGGGCTAAGGGGGATGGCTCATTCAGTAAAGAGTTTTCCCAAAGTATAGGGTTGTCGGTTCGATACTCTGTACAGACACAATCCTGGCTGTCCTATCTTTTATCCCAGCACTCATGAAGGAGAAACAGGTACATGCATGGAGTTTGGGGCTCAGTCAGCGTACATGACTCGATCACTCCAAAGTTCAGTGAGAGAGCAGCTCACTTAAAAACTAAGGTGCTGAGTGGCTGAGGATGATTTTAGGACATGACTTCCATACATGCAAGTAAGGAGAGCACAGTCACATGAGCGAGTACATATCACACACACACACACACACACACACACACAGATACACGCATACAAACTCAGCACACTCGGTGGGCAATGGGGAGGGGACTAAAGCCATGAAATCATGAAATGCAAGTCACCGAACTGAGATGCCACAAAAACGCTCCACCAGGAAAACATGTTTACCAAGGACAGTTGAATGGAATAGAAAACACTGAGATTTTCCACCTCAGAGAAGTGTTTATAGGTTAGATAAGACATTTTCTACATCTTTTTACATATCCACAAAAGACTGCAATATTGGTTTGAATTTTGTAGTTCCAAATGCACTTAAGTGAAGAATCAGATTTGCAAATTATAATGAAAACGGGCTGTTTCTTACCTCCTAACAGAATATAAAAGCGCACCGATATGCAATCAGAGGCAAGTAGCATCTGTGTGTGGGCTAAGGGGGATGGCTCATTCAGTAAAGAGTTTTCCCAAAGTATAGGGTTGTCGGTTCGATACTCTGTACCGACAGAATCCTGGCTGTCATACCTTTTATCCCAGCACTGGTGAAGGAGAAATAGGTACATGCATGGAGTTTGGGGCTCAGTCAGCGTACATGACTCAATCACTCCAAAGTTCAGTGAGAGAGCAGCTCACTTAAAAACTAAGGTGCTGAGTGGCTGAGGATGATTTTAGGACATGACTTCCATACATGCAAGTAAGGAGAGCACAGTCACATGAGCGAGTACATATCACACACACACACAGATACACGCATACAAACTCAGCACACTCGGTGGGCAATGGGGAGGGGACTAAAGCCATAAAATCATGAATTGCAAGTCACCGAACTGAGATGCCGCAAAACGCTCCACCAGGAAACCATGTTTACCAAGGACAGTTGAATGGAATAGAAAACACTGAGTTTTTCCACCTCAGAGAAGTGTTTATAGGTTAGATAAGACATTTTCCACATCTTTTTACATATCCACAAAAGACTGCAATATTGGTTTGAATTTTGTATTTCCAAATGCACTTAAGTGAAGAATCAGATTTGCAAATTATAATGAAAACGGGCTGTTTCTTACCTCCTAACAGAATATAAAAGCGCACCGATATGCAATCAGAGGCAAGTAGCATTATCAATTATAAAAAAACAACAACTCTCCTTTAAGTAGGTCTGTTCTGTGTACCTCAGAGATAGTGGGAAATTAAAATGATACGAATTAAAACGATATCAATAGTACACACACAAAAAGACTATTTCAGCCAGTAAACGTCACTGACAGGAAAGAGTTGGTGACGAGATGCTATTTTTCAGTGGCCAATGGTTTTTAAAGAAAGAGCTCATATAATTTCACATTTAATTTATTTGTTTCGGCTTTTGACAGGGTCTCCTACCCCAGTCCCCCGATACTCACTATGTAGACCAGGCTGGCCTCAATCTCACAGAGATCTGCTTGCCTGTTTGTTCCGAGTGCTGGGATTAAAGGCGTGTGCCACCTTGCCAGGTGTTAACTTGACAGTTTAAATTCAGATTTTAAGGTACCAGTTGTGGTTTGGGTTTGAAAAAATCTTCCACAGCCTGATGGGGTTGACTATTTGGTACGCAGCTGGGAGTGTTGTTTGGGCCAGGGCTCTTAACCGCTGAGCCATCTCTCCAGTCCCTAATTATGTGTTTAAAATTTTTCTGATTTAATTTTTTGAGAGGACCGTACTAGAACCTCACACAATCCCAGCCAAGTTTGTGTCAAGACAGTCTAATTACTAATGCCTGACCATATCTCT
>NW_008353963.1:230172-242449 GCF_000622305.1 Nannospalax galili
CTCACTATGTAGACCAGGCTGGCCTTGAACTCACAGAGATCCGCCTGCCTCTGCCTCCTGAGTGCTGGGATTAAAGGCGTGCGCCACCATATCTGTCCCAGACCATTCTAATTTGGGGAGAGGTATTCTAAATTTATCTAGTCAGCACTCTACACCTTATATTTTTAATTTTTTATTATTTTTATTTTTATAAATATGAGTGTTTTGTCTGCATGTGTGTAAGTGCACCCATGTTGTGCAATACCTGTGGGGGTCAGAGGAGACACTGGATTTCCCCAGAACTGGAATGACAGACAGTTGTTAGCCTCCATGTGGGTGCTGGAAATCAAACCTGAGTCCTCTGCAAGAACAGCCAGTGCTCTTAACCACTGAGCCATCTCTCCATCCCTCTCAGAGAACTTTGGATCAACCAGACAGCCCCAGGGATCAGCCTGTCTCCATGACCCCAGCTCTGAGATCACAGTCACAGACTACAACACTCAACTTTGTATGTGAGAGCAGGCAATCAAAACAGAGGGCCTTACGGTTTTCACGGCACAATCTCTACCAACTAAGCGCTTTCTCCAATGCCCCGATAATGTGCCGTTTGTTCACGTCAGAAGGCACCGTCACCATCCTCACCTCATACAGTAGACAGAAGAACAAAGGCCACTAATCCTTTATCATTCCTAATAGCAAATGCTTCCCAGAGCACAAGTCTGCGGGCTGAGGAGACTGTAAGAAATGAACATTTCAAATAAAAGGACCAGTAGGTTAAGAAACCACAAATAAACAACCAAGCTGATAATCACAGAATGCGAATCCACGAGGATGACATGCAAAAACACAGATCAAACACGCTGTGTGGATGTGCACCCCAGAAAGCTCTCAGTGTCCCTTGACTGCCTGTAGCCCCGCTAGAGGTCAGATATGAAATTCCCCCTTCCCCACTGACGTGTCAGCTGGCGCTGAGATTATCTAGCATTTTCTTTAAATAGCAAGCGGACTTTTCAAAAGTTAGACTACTAAACGTATGAATGAGAGAAATAATTCCACATGTTAAAATGGCAAATTTACATTAAAAGAAGTAAGATCATCGGGGAAAAATTTAAATCAGACATCTTTTGGCTATGTTGTTTTCCTGTGTGTGTGTGTGTGTGTGTGTGTGTGTGTGTGTGTGTGCGTGCGTGTATTCACGTCTGGGCATAGTCATCTGCAAGTGCATGTGTGTGTCTGTGTCTGTGTCTGTGTATTCACATCTGGGCATGGTCATATGTGCAAATGTGTGTGTGTGTGTATTTATGTCTGGGCATGGTCATATGTGCAAGTGGAAGTGTGTGTGTGTGTGTGTGTGTGTGTATTCATGTCTGAGCAAGGTCATATGTGCAAGTGCAAGTGTGTGTGTGTGTGTGTGTCTGTGTGTGTGTATTCACATCTGGGTATGGTCATATGTTCAAGTGTGTGTGTGTCTGTGTGCATTCACGTATGGGCATGGTGATGTGCGCAAGTGTGTGTGTGTGTGTGTGTGTGTGTATTTACATCTGGGCATGGTCACATGTGCAAGCGCAAGTAAGTGTGTGTGTGTGTGTGTGTGTGTGTGTGTGTGTGTATGCATGTTTAAAGGTGGAGTTCAGAGGACAAATTTGGGAGTCAATATGTCACAGACATCCACGTTGCTTTAGGAGGTAAGGAACTCACACAGCAGGGTGCAGTGTGTGGTCAGTGATCCAGGCTCCAGTTGATAGAACAAGAAGTGGAAAGACTCCATCGAGACTGACCTTTGAACGAAGAGGGTTTGCTGAACAGGGTTCGCCATACAGGAAACCCTTCCTTGTATGGCGTCATCTAAGCAATAGACCCTGCTAGGAAGAAAGCGGTCCCAGTTCGCTTTCTGCTATGGTGATGAAACACTAGCCTAAAGCAGCTTGGGGATAAAAGGGACTGTTTGACCCATAGGTGACAGTGTATCTTCAAGGGACAGCAAGGCAGACACCTGGAGGCAAGAACTGAAACAGAGATCATGGAGCACGACTGGCTCGCTCAGCTACTTTCCTTATATACCTCAGACCCAAGTACCTAGAGATGTTACTGCCCACAGTGGGCTGGGCCTCCTGCATCAATTCCCAATGAAGAAAACGGCCCACAGTGATGCCCAGGGGTCTTCTGTCTCATGGACGACATCTTTCAATTCAAATTCCCTCTTATCCAACATGTCTACCCTTGTGTGTAGATGAGAACGACTAAACGTGACACCGTGTAATATAAACAGAAGACGGGCCATTGTAAAAACTATACACTGTATGGCCAGATGCTAGTGGGCTCTTTACTGAGTTCATTGGCGTTCTTCCATTCTTAGGAATGCTTCTGCCCCCTTACTTGATAGCCTGTTTGTATTCCATACCAAAGTTAAAAGGGTGTGAGTGTGTGTGTGTGTGTGTGTGAGAGAGAGAAAGAGACAAAGGGGGGGGAAAGAGAGATAGAGAGAGAGGATCTCCCAGTAGCCCCAACTGGCCTTATGTAGACCAGGCCGAACTTGATCTCACAGAGATCTGCCTGCCTCTGCCTCGCGAGTGCTGGGATTAAAGGGTTGCACCACCACACCCGCCTGAAACTCCCTTTTGGGTACATTTCTAAATTGTTTTTACACATGAGAATCAGAATCCTGAAAAGTAAGATCAGTTTCCCCAGTAACATTAGCAACTCACGTGTCTGTGCCTCCTATTAAAATTTTATTTAACTTTTTTCATGTGTATTCATGCATTGTCTGCATGTGGGTAAGTGCACCCATGTCGTGCAATGCCCGCGAGGGTCAGAAGAGGCTGTTGGATCCCCTGGGACTGGAGTTACGGACAGTTGTTCGCTGCCACGTGGGTGCTGGGATTTGAACCCGAGTCTTCTGCAAGAACAGTCAGTGTTCTTAACCACTGAGCCATCTCTCCAGCCCAAGATTACAAATATCTTTTGCAACACAGGGATTTTTTTTTTTTACATTAAATTTACTGATTTTTTTGAAGTTTCTATGTAATTTTTAATTCTTCTCAAAATTTGTTTTTATTGAATTTTTGTGTTTCATAAAGAGCACCTCAATCTAAAAAAGTTTTTAATATTTCATCTATTATTTTTATTTTATGTGTAAGAGTGTTATGCCTGCATATAGGTAAGTGCACCCATGTCGTGCAATGCCCGCGGAGGTCAGAAAAGGCTGTCGGATCCCCTGGATTTGGAGTTACAGACAGCTGTTAGATGCCATGTGGGTGCTGGGATTCAAACCTGGGTCTTCTGCAAGAACAGTCAGTGTTCTTAACTGCTGAGCCATCTCTCCAGCCCCCACCTCAAGCAATCTTAATCATCTTTATACACCCTTCCCCACCAACGCCCTTCCATGACCTCCCTGCCCCGGAATTCATGCCATTCGTGTTAAGGTCTGTCATGTCGAGTTAGTGACCCCAGACATCCCTCTGTGCAAGCCCACCCACTGAGGTCTAGTCTGCCCATGTAGAGCCCCTCAGTTTAGGAAGATCAGCTCTTCCTCACCCAGCAGTAATCCGTTCCAATGTTTCTTCAGCTGAGATTGGGGTCTGCTGTTCATTTCCCCAGTTCTATGCTAGGTTTTTGTCTGAGTTTGCATGGGACTTGTGTATGCCGACATGATTGCTGCAGGTTCATGTGAGCAAACTCCCAGGAGCCTGTAAGACTCCATCTCCACTTACACAAGTGCCCCACACACATCCAATGTCCACAGAGGCCAGAAGAGGGTGTTAGGTCCCTGGAAAGTAGAGCTAAGGATGATTGTTATCTGCAGTGTGGGTCCTGGGAAACCACCCTGCATCCTCTGCAAGTGTAGTAAGTGTTCTTAACCACTGAGCCATCTCTCCAGTTCCAGAAGTTATAACATTTTCACCATTAAGGTTTTTCTCACTTGTTTGAGATAAATAAGTACATCATCAGTTCACAAACGTGATAGGTAGAGGAAGACTGGAAACAGAGAGAGAGACAGAGAGAGAGCTAGAGACAGAGAGACGGGGGAGACACACATAGAGGAAAGGTGATGGGATTTTGCAAAAATATTCCAATATACCTTTTTGCATAGTTGTGTTAATGTCTTATATACTACGATGAGAAAAATTCCCTTTAGACCTAAATCCACAGTCCTCTAAAAATAAATTACAAAAGTAAGCTGTCGTATTGAGGCCAAATTCTTTGTTTCCTTTAGGGCTGAAATTTCTGTGGCATTCTTAGCTACCAGCCTTATGGGAAAAAATGTATTTTCATAAAACAAAACAGAATGTGACAGTGTGCTAACAAGGTATGTCAAACATTTCTTTCTTTCTACCTACTTTTCTTTTTAAAAATATTTGATATGGATCCCTATTTATAGTCTATATAAATTATATTACTAGATTATAATTAAGTAGACTAGAATGACCTATGTTGTGGCTGAGTTCTTTGTTTCCTGCATGCATCTAACTGTAATGAATGTGGACTGGCTCAGGCCAGCAACATCATTTATTTAGCGTGGATGATGGAGAGTATGTGGGTTACCTTTCTTTCACTGTGAGAAAATATCTGTGAAAACAAAAGAAGAAAACTTTTTTTTTTTTTGGTCTTTTTGAGACAGGGTCTCCCTGTAGCCCCAGCTGTCCTGGAACTCACTATGTAGACCGGGCTGGCCTTGACCGCAGACATCCGCCTGCCTCTGCCTCCCGAATGCTGGGATTAAAGGTGTGTGCCACCACGCCCAGCAAGAAAACTTTTATTAGGATCATGGTTTGAGGACTGTTTTTAAAAATATTTTATTGTTATTTTTTTAAGAGAGCATAGGGTGGGGGGTTATTTACAGAACAGTGGGCCTCCCACATTTATGGCTGTGCCATAAAGTCCACACGCAAATATGGATCCTGTGACCTCCCAACAGCCACACAAAATCGTGAGAACGCCTCTTGGTGTTCTCGGCTTATATATCTTTCACCCCTCCCGGAAATGCAGCTAAGGTGGACTGATTGATTGGGAGGGGTAACTGACTCCCTGCCCACTCCTTCATGAGCATGGGAAGGAGGTGTGACTTTAGCTTGCCAACGTAGTGGTCTGAGGACAGATCCAGTTAACACTCCACCCCTTCCTCTCACTCTTATCACACTGAAACTGGCCAATAGCCCTGGAAAACAGATGATAGGGAGACCTGAAATTTCAGTGCCTTGCCACAACAGAAGGAAGTGCATTCCACACCTACCACCCCCTGAAAGGGTCAGGGAATTTTGTAGAAGAGCTTGGAGGACTATTTTTGCTTTCTTTTATTTTCTTTGAGATGGGGTTTCAGCTAGCTAGCTAGATGATAGATAGATAGATGATAGATAGATGATAGATGATAGATAGATAGACAGATGACAGATAGATAATAGATGATACGTAGATGATACATAATGATAGATGACAGATAGATGATAGTTTGATACATAGAAGATAGATAGATAGATAGATAGATAGATGATAGTTTGGTACATAGAAGATAGATGATAGATAGATAGATAGAGAGATATATAGATGATAGATAGGCAGACATAGATGATACATAGATGACACATGATAGATAGATGATAGATAGATAGATAGATATAGATGATAGATATAGATGATAGATGATAGACAAATAAATTGTAGATGGTAGATAGATAGATAGATGATACATAGATGATACATAATGATAGATGACAGATAGATGATAGATGATAGTTTGGTACATAGAAGATAGATGATAGATAGATAGATAGAGAGATATATAGATGATAGATAGGCAGACATAGATGATACATAGATGACACATAATGATAGATGACAGATGATGGATTGGTAGATAGATGATAGATATAGATAGATGATAGATGATAGATAGATAGACAAATAGATTGTAGATAGATAGAGATAGATGATAGATAGATGATAGATAGATAGATAGATAGATAGATAGATAGATGGATAGATAAATGATGGACTGTCAGGCTGACGTCAATCTCTCTACATAGCAGAGAGAGATCTTGAACTCCTGATCCTCCTAGTTACCCTTCCTATCTCCTGAATGCTCGTATTACAAGCAGTTTATGCAGAGCTGTCCCGGAACTCTGGGATCCACTCATGCTCTGCAAGCACTCTACACATCTACAGTGCTAGTTTTAGAAGTTTTCATTCATTGTTTCTGGGTCCTCTGTCCTTTCTGTCTATGAGAAGGCAGGACAGGGTGGCATAAGCTTATGGGGGGACAAAGGAGGAGAAAGGAGGCTGAGGAGGAAGAAGAGGAAGAAGAGGAGGAGCAAGAGGAGAAGGAGAGTCAGGAGGGTGAGAGGGAAGGAGAAAGGGAGAGAGAAGAGAAGGTGGGTGAGGAGGAGGCAAAGGAGGAGGAGGAGGGGGAGGGGAACGAGGAGGAGGAGGAAGAGGAGGACGAGGATGAGGAGAAAAAGGAGGAAGAAGAATGGAAGGTAAAGAAGAGGAGGAGGAGAGATGGATAGTATGAGCCAAAGATTAAAATGTACCTTTCGAACTCAGAACCCCCTCCCCCAAGTGACTGACTTCTTTCATACAACCTTGACCCAGTCTTGCTTCTTTGACTTCCTGTCACCTCCCCAGACCTCTGTCAGCTTGGAAGCAAATTTTTAACCTATGAGCATGTGCTGAACAACATTTAATATGTATCCCACCAATGAGATACGTTTTTGCATGTACTATGAACACAGTAGCCATGACAGGCATTTGTACATTAACTAAGAATCCTCATGACCAGCCCTGGAGCAGTTGATGCAGGTCAGGGAGATCAGAATGTCCTCTGCAGACAGAGACTTAGGCTGCAAGTAAGAACAGAATTAAAGCCACAGGCATTTGTACACGTGTGATTTCACATCGTAAGCTTAGGCATTTGTACACATGCATGATTTCCCAACTTCAGGACTTATGGACAAGATTCTACTCATCCAGATGACATATATTTTTATTTTTAAAAAATAAATTATAGGGGCTGGTGAGGTGGCTCAGCAGTTAAGGACACTGGTTGTTCTTGCAGAAGACCCAGGTTCATATCCCAGGACCTAAATGGCAGCTAAAAACTGTCCATAACTCCAGTCCCAGGGGATCCAACAGCCACTTCTGACCTCCGGCTTCCGACCTCCGCAGGCATTGCACAACTCGGGTACACTTACTTACATGCAGGCAATACACATAAAATAAAAATAATAAATAACATTTAAAAAGATAAAAATAAAAAATATGTATAAATATTAGGATTATTTTAGATTTACAGGTGGTTTTCAGTAATAGTACAGAGAGTGTCCCACAGTAATCATTTGATAGATTTGAGACGTACAGCACACAAGTACGCATGCTCCTTAGGTGATGATAGGAAATTTAAACAGTCTGTCTTACAAAGAAGCAGATACTTTTTGGAACTGTGAGGTAACTTCCCAGTAATACGCTGATGCCTGTACAACCTTAGCGATTTTGGGAAATTGGACACACGGTAGTACGTGTTTGCTGAAAGACAGTGCGAGAGGCAGCATTTTACAAGACATGTGCACAGATTGCGGTTTTGGAGGTTACCTGCCTCCGCTCACCTCAGTCTGAGACTGACCTCAGAGTGACCTTTATGATTTGAATACAAGTAGAAGATTCCAAAGTTCTAACTGAATTTTATATGCATCAACAAGCATACTTATTATCAGGAGTACATGGGCTCTTGTCAAAAACATTTTCCCATACTTACTATCTACCCCACAGAACAAAGTTATACTGAGGTCACAGTTCATTAGCTCCACATTAGACTAATTTTCCCAAAGGGCTTCTAGATAGACCTGTGGGAGATTATTGTGACTGTTTTAATAGATGTAGGATGACCCATCATAATTATGGACAGGAACACTCCTTCAGCAGAGGCTCCCTGGACTGTATAACATGCAAAATGTCACAGGATCATTCAGGCATTAATTCTGCTGCTCTTGTGACTGAGGATGTAATGTGACCAGCTACTGCAACTTTTTGCTGCCTGGAGTGTCCCACAATGCTGTGCTGTACTGTCAAGCTAAAGTAAACCCTTTTGCCCTAAAGTTGGTTTAGTTTGAGTATTCTAGCACAGCAATAGGAAAAGAAACTTTAGCTACAGAAGATCGATCCTCATAGGAAGAGTTGGGCAGGATAAAAAGAAGCTTGACACGGTTTCATTAATCTTACCAAGATTGGACATTTTTGCACTTGAGAGAAGAATAAATAAGGGTTATGTAGATCAGTCATAGTCCTTTTTCTAGTGACATGAAAAATACTGTGCAGGTAAATTCTTTATCACACTGTGATGTAAATACCACATCTCTGTTCAGTTGCTATGATAAAACACCATGACCAAGGCTACTTAGGAGAATGAACTGTTTATTTGGCTTAGCGTCGGAGGGGGTCAAGAGTCCATCACGGTGGGGAGGCATGGCAGGAGGCAGCCGGAGAGGAAAGCGGAGGGCTCACATCTTTAAGGATGCACAGGAAGCAGAGTGAAACCCAGCAGGGCTAAAGCCCAAAGACAAAATACCATCTAAACCTTCAAAACAGCACCAACAACTGGAGACAGAATGTCCAAATACTTGGAGATTATGGAGGACATTCTTATGCAAACCATCACATTTCAATGCCTCACCCTCACAGGCTCATGATCCAACTTCCAACATCCCCATAACCTTTAACAGTCTGAATACTATTCAATGATCCAATGTCCAAAGTCAAGGCATTCTGTTAACTCTATATCCCTTATACATATCAGAAAGCAAATTACATACTTCCAACATACAATGGACTGGAACACACATTCTCATTCCCAACGGGAGGAATAGGGGTATAATTGGGGAATGCCGAACCAAACCAAAACGGGAAAGCAGGAAGGCAAAAGCAAAATCCTGTATGCCCAGGTCCCTTAGGTTACAAAGGACTTAGACGGCCCAGGTTTCCAACTTTGATGTTTTCAACACCTTTCTACCCAGTCTCAGAACTGGATTGTTTGACTTTAAGAAAATGTACATGGGGATTGCCATCTCATTCAACAAAACCAAGAACACTTTGTAAATAAACTTTAGGAGCCTATGGGGAATTGACTGGAGATAACAGAACGATTTAGACCAGGTTTTCCTAATGTAAATGTGACAGTGTGAAATGAATATCAGAATAAAATAATCCTTAGGAAACCATCATTACGTAGGGTACATTTAAAAGTCTACTTCCCTGTTGTATTTTAATGAGCATTGCGAGGTGTCTTCGGGGAATTCTACGAATCCTAAACATTTTGCAAAAAAATAGCATTCGTACATCACAGAGTGATAGTGTGAAGGTGTTCATTTTATGGACTTTTCTTTTAAGACAGTATTGGGAGTGGCGGTGTGTATGTGTAATCCTAAAACTTTGGAAACAGAGCCAGAGGATCAGGATTCAATGCCTCCTTCTTTGCCTTCCTAGTGAGTTCAAGGTCAGCCTGAGCTAGGAGGCCCTGTCTCAAAACAAAAAACAATTCTCTTATAGTGTAAGATTATACTGTTGACTACTCTATATAAATAAAGCTTTCTAACTGATCAATCAGATTAAGTGCTTATCAAAACGTGAATGAGTCTTTATATAAATGACTTCAACCAAAAACATCAACAACAAACTAGGGCTGTAGGTTAAATGTGTGGGCAAAGAATTACTGAACTACAGACAGATTCATATTAAATCTCATCCAGGAACTAGTGGTATCTTCTTTATCTTTCTTCAATTGCACTATCTGAATTGGATGTTCACAGGATGGCTTATTCATTCAAAACTGATTTTGTTTGTTTACTTGAAAACACTAATTGTTTATTTGCTTTCTCTATCGTGTAGCCCTGGTTACCTTGGGTGTCTCTGTATGTAGCCCAGGCTGGCCTTGTACTTGAAGGCTCATCCTGTATCTATTTCCAAATGTTGGGATCACAGACAAACCCCACTGTGCCCGGCTTTTCAGGATTATATCTTTAAAATCTAACATCTTCTCTTTTCAAGATCTTATTGAAGTATTTCTGGAATCCAGTGCATGGATGTGTTGATACTGTATGACCCTGTTCCTGGGAAGACATGAACAAAGGTCTACTCATCAGCAAAGAGACCAAAGTAAGGTTATCACTAAAGTCCAACTCGGTGAACCAATGAGTTTTTAAGTGTTGGTGCTAACTGGAATATGGGGGAGGGGTTACATATAGGAGAGAAATGACTCCGGGACAGCCACATCACCAGAACCCACCCAAGCATGCGTGACAGCTCATGAAATCGGGAAACGTGTAGCTCACTGCACATCCTAGAGGCAGCTCAGTAGGTTGGAGTGTGTCTTTTTGGAACATCTCAGTTGGTCTAAGACTCTTCTAGGCAGCTCAGCTGGTCTCTGCCTCCTCCAGGCAGTTGGTCTGGTTTGAGCCTCCTCTGGGCAACTGGTATAAAAAACTGGCTCTCTACAGTCCTTAAGGCTTCTATATTTAGGCTTGGGGAGGGAAAGGGCTAAAGCATCTGGTCAGTTTCAGGGATTTCCTGAGGCTGTTGAGTAGTTTATTTCCTGAGCTTAATGAGCTTCCACAGCAGAATGGACCATTTACCTCCCCAGAGAACCTCCTGTATCTTAATGAGTTTTCCTCCAAGATGGAAGGTATATCTGTTAGAAAATTGCTTCTCAACAGTTTGCAAATAGGCTACCAAAAAAGAAATTGGAAAAGGGCTGTATCTTAGGAACCTAATACCTAATTTTTTTCTGTCTCCGAAAGAACTGGTCATTACCCAAGTCCTAACACCTAACGTGTTTATACAACAGAAGGAATTTTACAATTAAAATTATTTCACTAAAAACTCAATGACCTTATAAATTCTATGTTGTAAGAGGAGGCCCAAAAATATTGGCCATGCCCCAGACATGAAGGCCTTTTGTGCAGGCCCGCCGCACTTCCTTCATTTACCGCCAAATGGTTAACCTGATATCTGCCACCCAGACCAGAGACTCATGACGCAGCTGTCGCACCAATGGTCGTTAGACAACTCAGTTCACGGGACCAATACTTTCCCCCTGTCCACGACGGGTAATCCTAGACACCCAAAGGGCTAGCCAAACCCCGAGCCGCACAGCAACACTACGTAAACTGCATCACTGAATTAAGAGGCTGTGTTTAATTCATCATATATAAGAGTTTGCTGAGACCCTGTGCTTTCTACGATGTATAACATGACTTTTGTGCATAGCCTGAGAGGATATTAACCACTATGAAAAGGAGAGTAATTCTATGTTGTACAGGATTCAAAGGTACACATTGTTTCACATAGGATAAGACTGTGTCAAATTTGTGGGCGAATTTGTCTCCTAATAGAATGTATTGCAACCTAAAAGTTTCTAAAGTGGAGATGCATTTACAGAGGGTGAGCATGGGTAAAAATAAAATCATATACACTTCAAAAGTCTACAACAAAGGACCTGGAAAAACTTAATTGCAAATAAGTGATAAACGTTTTAATAGTTTGAACATTTCACAGTGTATGTATTAAAACATACGGCCCCTCAACTGACGAGCGGTTAATGAAAATGTAGTAATTTACATAATGGAGTTCTACTCAGCAGTAAAGAAAGATGAAATAGTGAAATTTGCAGGTAAAGGGATGGATCTAGAAACTGTGACACTAAGTGAAGTAACACAGACTCAGAAAAACAAAAGATGTATGTACACTCCCTCCTTTGTGGATCCTAGCACCAAATCCTTATAATAGATGGAACCCCACTGAAATGGGCCCACAGCCCATGGACTACAGAGGATGCAGAGACCCGAAAGTTCAGTGCCTTGTCACAATGGAGGAAGATCATCCCACACCTACCACCCCTCCAAGGCTCAGGGATTTTTGTGGAAGAGATTAGTAGAGAGAATGTAAGAGCCAGAAGAAGGGGTGGAGTATTAACTGAAAGTGTTCTCCAACCACTATGCTTGCAAGGTATAGTCACACTTCCTTCCCACGAATGTCAAGCCATCGAGTGGAGAGTCAGTCACCCCTCACACCCAATCAGCGGCCTTAGCTGCATGGAGGGGCGGGGCTAAGCACATCGACGCTGAGAACCCCATCAGACACCTCTCTCCCCATTTTGTGCAGCTGTCAGTAAGTCACAAGATCTATGTTTGAATGTGGACTTCTCAGCACAACTGTAAATGGGGGGAGGCACTCTTCTGTAAATAAACCTCCATCCTATGCTTTGGTAATGACCCCAATAAATTAGTTAGGATTTAAAAAACAACAACAAAACCCAAAA